>NW_027282718.1:0-7500 GCF_046629955.1 Centroberyx affinis
GTGTGTAATTTGTGAAGTAAATGTCAGCTGAAAAAAAAAATAGCCACTGTTTGATGGGCATGCTCAGTGCATTCTCATATCTCACAAAGTTTAAGCAAGCAGCACTGTAGCCTTCCCCTATCGCTCGCTCTCTCTCGCTCTCTCTCTCTCTCTCTCTCTCTCTCTCTCTCTCTCTCTCTCTCTCTCTCTCTCTCTCCTGAAAGCTGTCTCACTTAAGATCTATTGGCAAGTAGAGGCCAGTCACCTTAAATCCATTTCCCATCCTGCCTCAATTTACAATTTTCATTCTGAGAGTTTGCGCCCTGCAGATAGAAATATTTAGTTTATGTGTGTGCTTGTGTGCTTGTTTGTTCCTGTTTGCTTGCTTTATATTGCATGCTTGTTTTGCAGGGTAGAGCGGTATGTATGTGGTTGTGAAACAGAGAGAGAGACAGAGACAGAGAGAGAGAGTGAGTGAGTGAGAGAGAGAGAGACAGAGAGAGAGAGACTCCTCAACTCCTTAACCTCACTATTCCAAAGGCCTTAAGAATGGAAGTTGTGGAGGGGGGAGAAAAAAAGAGAATTTCTCTATACAGGGATCAATAAAGTATCACAATATTTAGATATTGCTATTATGAACATGTAAATTCTAATAATTCCCCACAATTAGCACAGCATTATTTTTGTGCCACTGCTAATTTTGCTCTCTGTGTCTGTTGCCCTCACCACACAGTTTGAAAGTCTGCAGTTTGGATGTGTGAAGTTTGACTGTACAAATAATATAAGTATACAATTTAGGAATATAAGGCTAGGGCTACATAAAGTGGCTTGTATCATCTGATCAAAGCAGCACACAAAAACAAATTTTCAAAACCAGATATGAGTGGAGAGGCTCACACTGATCAGAAATCTACAGTCTGGACACAAACAGCAATGCACATATGAGCAATGTAAAGAGAGGCAGAGGGAGAGTGCACACACAGATTTGAATAAATACAGCCACAGGAGACAAAGCGTTCTGGATAAGGTTAGACATACAGCAGTGTTGATGATCTCATAAAGTCTGAATCAGATGTTGAAAATCCTGTCAAAATCAAAAGTGTAACCGCCGGTGCTGGTGCTGTACTGATCTTTGGTATTGATATGAGTTTGAAGGCATCAAACGGCATCAAAAGCTATGATATGAAAAAGCTTAAAAATATTGGATTCTTCCAACGAGTACTCAAATTATTTTATTGCTTATGGGTATTTTTAATTAAGAAAAAAATTAGTCTGATTGATTTTTTGGAAAAGCAGATGTCCTGTATAAGGACATAATTTACTTCATCATATGAGCTTGCATTTGGCAAAGGAAGATATCAGGAAAAATTACCTGTACTGAAACATTTCCAACACTTGTAGGCAGGGAAAGAACTGGGCCATCTCTATACTTTTGCCATTGTACAGTTTGTATGGAAATGGCCGGTGGAGTCCCACAGGGTTGGATGACTGTCTGTCTGCAGAGGCACAGGTGTACTGCTTGGCTGCTTCCTTCTGTCTTAATCCCTGTGGTACCACACACACACACACACACACACACACACACACACACACACACACACACACACACACACACACAGAGTTTTAGATAAACCAGGTCTATGTTGGTGGTCTCTCTCCCCTGGCTCTTAGATTAGCCCACTGACTGACAGGTATGTGCGTCTCCATTCCTAGACACAGAGTCACTAAACTGCAGGTGCAATAAGCCTTTAACAGCGCTCAGATCAGGCCTTCTGGATCCTGCAACACTTAGAACCAACAGCACTCTTTCAACTGATCCCGGATCTGTCCAAGCCCACCGTGTTATCCGTGTTATTTCCCCCTGCTTTCCTGGAGTCTGGTTCCATGGAAATGACAATAAAGTCCGATTCTGAATGAATGCAAGGTGCATCCCAGCTGAAATGTTATATGTTGAATGTGTACACATATGCAAACACTTTTTGTATTAACGCTTTTATTTTGTTAATACCATGTTCAAATTAGCTATGCATTATTCTCTAAAATAAAAAATAGAAATGGTGGTAGTATCATATCTATATAGGTATTTCTCTAGACCCTGACACACATATCTGTAAAAAATGAAAAAATGTTTAATTATATAAATACAACAGGTGTGTCTTTTTTCCTTATTGTGTGTTTTTTTTCCCTTTTTTTTTTCCTTATTGTGATTTTTTTCCTTATTGTGATTTGATCTAGCTGACTTTGTATAAAAGGGTGTTAAGACCCGATTTCTTACAAGAATTGAAGATTTTCTTTCTAACTTCATATAATATTTTTAAACGTAGGTGATGTAGATTTTGATATATGGGATGTTGTATCTGATATTATGTTTATGCTTATAAGATATACATGTAGAGTATTGTGCAAACGTCTTAGGCACCCTAGATTTTTTATATAAATTTCTTAGAAGTCTTAGATGTCTATTTGTTTTCTGCATTAGTGTGTCAGTAGACTGCTGTTTATTGTAAATTTTTGATATTCAGAAACTTTTCATTTCATTAGTTTTGAAAGCATCTTTGCTTTATGGATTTCTTTGACATATGCCTAAGACTTTTGCACAGTACTGTATGTTTGATATCTTGTGCAGAGTGCATTTTCCTCTCCTATTTTGATGAATAATTAAAAAGGTGCCGATTTACAGATGGATTTGTAATATATATATATATATATATATATATATATATATATTTATAATTTACAAAATACTATGCATATGGAGAAAATATCTTGTTTTTATATATATATTTTCCATTTAAAATACTAAACTAAAACTAAAGATGACTAAAGATATATATTTTTTAAAACACCCTGTGTTACCAGCTATTACTATTACTACTTAAAAAAAGTGTTTTGCATACAGGTAATATGTCATTTTGAGGAAATGGCCATTAAAAGTATTTCATAGCTAATTGTGTGTTTGGTGTGATTGATGCTGCTGGTATAAACGCATATAAATTAACACATTAATTCATATACATATAGAACTAATAGAGGGTTTTAGAGCAGTGATTCTCAACTTTTTTCATATCATGGACCCCTACTTTAGTCAACATTAGAGCCACAGACCACCATTTGATGAGATTTTGTCTCTTGAACCCAAATCTGAGAATATTTTTATTGTCAGATATGATTTTGTCCAGAATTCCATGACTATCTGTATTGTAGGTAGAGAGATAACAGAGAAACTATGATCAAAACAGTCATTCTTCTACATTCTCTAATTGTGTTAACTTCTTGTAAATGAAATAATGCTGAAGTTTAACAATTCATCAATTTGCTGGGGACCCCCTGGAACCCCCTCAAGGACCCCTGGTGGTCCCCGGACCCCACGTTGAGAACCACCGTTTTAGAGCATTGGGCAGTTTAATAATAGAACCACATCATATGCAATTTCATATTCTTTTTATCCAAAGCATCTTGTAAGTGAGATCATAATCATAATAAAATAACTACTTCTGCACAGACGGATAAATGAACTGCTTCTACTTGCATAAGCCGTGAACTTGGAGGAACAACCCTGTCGAGTTCAGTGTGTGTGTGTGTGTGTGTGTGTGTGTGTGTGTGGCTGCAGGTGTGCAATGTGTGTGTGTGTGTGTGTGTGTGTGGGACATTCTCCCCCGGTGCTGGAGCAGAACAAACATGGATTAGAGCCACACCGCCATGCAGGTACCAACAACTCCCTGTACGCCTACACACACACACACACACACACACACACACACACACACACACACACACACACACTGCCAGCTGCTGCGGCTTACATGATGTCAGGGCCATTAAAGTCATGTTGCAGGAGAGGGCAGACAGACAGATGAAAGGCCTGTCATTTAAACAGGCCTAACTATTAGAAGGCTTATTATCGCTGATGGACAGACAGGCATGGAGGCTGCAGAGGCCTGGGAGCTACACAAGATATTAATATATATATCTATAATGCATGAGAGGGATATGAAGTATGGATTTTACACTACATCAATAAAAATATAGTTTCAGGTCTATTTTTTTAAAGCTATTCCATGATGAACAGAGCAAACAAGACTCCCTCTCTCTCTCAACAGGTATGATGGATGACTCTGGTGTTGGTCCACACACACACACACACACACACACACACACACGTCTTAGTTCGGCTCTGTGCAATCCATCTAGAGTTCAGCTGGAGGTTTTTCTTGATAACATTCACACACACACACACAGTCACACACACCTGGGACTGTAGGGTGGCCACCAGCATGACCCCGAAGAGAAGGGTGTGTGTGTGTGTGTGTGTGTGTGTGTGTGTGTGTACCATGACTGTAAAAAAATACACACACAAAAGCCCAAAACAGATAAGAGATGATGCTTAAAAGAAATAAATGAAAGGGAACGGCTAAAAAATATGTATTGTGTTTGTGTAATTATTAATAATCATCTGCTAATGTCTGTAATATTACCCGAATCAATACACCATATTCTTTTGGTAACATAGGTTTCTGTCCACATGCCATTAAAACAGCTGAGTTTATTCTTCTATGCGTACATTTTATTACTGTTCCCATGTTTTCCTATTTATATAAACAATATGTAACAGAATCATTTATCATTCTATGTTTTGTTTGATGCAATGTATGCGTTTGCTTTGGCAACATGCCAATAAAGATAATTTGAATTTCGAATTTGAATTTGAGAGAGACAGAGTGGAAGAGAGAGAGAGGGGGGTGGGGGGGAGACAGAGACAGAGAGACAAAGTGAAAGAGAGAGAGAGAGAGAGAGAGAGAGAGAGAGACAGAGAGAGACAGAGAGAGACAGAGAGACAAAGTGGAAGACAGAGAGTGAGAGAGAGAGAGAGAGAGAGAGAGAGAAAGAGAGAGACTGTGCTCAGTATGTGATGTCATGCCACAATCTAAGAAACACATCAGCTCTGTAAACTCTTCTTTAACTTTGCTTTTTTGTAATCATCACTGTTATTGTTGTTACTGTCCAGAAATATTCTATGTGATGAATCTATGTATTTAATATGCAGTTTATTTCATTTTATTTTACTTTATTTCTATCTCATTTATGTTTGAATCTATGCTTTGGCAACATGTGCACATGTACGTCATGCCAATAAAGCTCCTTGAATTGAATTGAATTGAATTGAATTGAGAGACAGAGAGAGACAGACAGACAGAGACAGAGAGACAAAGTGGAAGAGAGGGAGAGAGAGAGAGTGGAAGAGAGAGAAAGACAGAGAGACAGAGAGACAAAGTGGAAGAGAGAGAGAGAGAGGGAGAGAGAGAGACAGAGACAGACAGAGAGAGACAGAGAGACAAAGTGGAAGAGAGAGAAAGACAGAGAGACAAAGTGGAAGAGAGAGAGAGAGAGAGACAGAGACAGACAGAGAGACAAAGTGGAAGAGAGAGAAAGACAGAGAGACAGAGAGACAAAGTGGAAGAGAGAGAGAGAGAGAGAGAGAGAGAGAGACAGAGAGAGAGACAGAGAGACAAAGTGGAAGAGAGAGAAAGACAGAGAGACAGAGAGACAAAGTGGAAGAGAGAGAGGGAGAGAGAGAGAGAGAGACAAAGTGGAAGAGAGAGAAAGACAGAGAGACAGAGAGACAAAGTGGAAGAGAGAGAGAGAGGGGGGGGAGAGAGAGACAGAGAGAGAGAGACAGAGAGACAAAGTGGAAGAGAGAGAGAGAGAGAGAGACAAAGTGGAAGAGAGAGAAAGACAGAGAGACAGAGAGACAAAGTGGAAGAGAGAGAGAGAGAGAGGGGGAGAGAGAGACAGAGAGAGAGAGACAGAGAGACAAAGTGGAAGAGAGAGAGAGAGAGAGAGGGAGAGAGAGAGAGAGACAAAGTGGAAGAGAAAGAGAGAGAGAGAGGAAGAGAGAGAGAGAGAGATGAAGAGAGAGAGAGAGACAGAGACAGAGACAGAGCCCAAAATCCTTATAATCAGCAGACATGGCAACTCTGCATCATGAAGCACGGAGCCGTCTGGAGGGCGGGTCTCTGGCTGTGTTTACATCTTTTAAACCAATGAGACGCGAGATCTGTGTTTGATGTATTTTTGAGTCAATAATGCACAAGAATACAATGAGCAGGCAGAGGGAGAGGATAGGGGCCAAGGTCAGCGGGGGGCCAGCGTTACCATAGCGACGTCAAACACACAAACACACACCCATGCATACATACACCTGTGCAGATTTACACAAGCTGGATTTACCACATTAACCTCTGTAACTCCTTTTCAGGCCAAAAAAAAGTCTGACTGGCACATATTGAAAAAAGTGACGAGTTGACAGTTTAGTGTCAGCAGAGAGTGTAAAAAAAAAAATTAAAAAAAAAAGATGACTGCGCTATTCTCGCCTGTTCACGTCTTGATATGGAAATGACAGGAGCCAGTGTCATTTAAATATGAATATCCATGCCACACTCTGCAGAAACGGCCCAGCTAATGAAATTCTCTTTCACTGGACTATAGTCAAAAAAGATGAACACATCATTGATTTCAAACATTTCAAATCAAAGCAAATCAGGTTTTATTCATATAGCACGATTCATACAACAGCATATGAAAATAAGTGCTTTACAAACCATGAAAAACCATGAAAACCATGAAAAAGAAGTAAAGATAACCGACATCATAAAGGAACACAAGAACACAAGTAATGCTTAAAAAGTGTAGAAAGTATAAATAAATAATTAAAAAAAAGAATCTTGGTTAAAAAACAAACAAAACATATTCAAAAGCAGCAGTAAAAAGATGTGTTGTCAAATTTGGACTGTGACTATTAGCATTGCTCTGTGTATACATTGATTTGCAAGCAGGTGAACAGAGTATGAATATATCATTTTTCCTTTTATGTCTTACAATATAACTGAAAAAAATTCTATAGCTTAGAGTCTATAGGTTATATCCATTTTGGATGAGACAACTATTCTATCATTCAATATCTCTGAAATATCCAGTCAAAAAAAGTGTTTTCATTTTGACTGATGACTTCAGTTGCTGACCGTCCTTCATTATCATAATCTGATTATGTAATATAATATTGTGCTGTCGATCATTTTGTAAGAAGAGGTGTCACTTCAGTGATTCTCAACCTTTTTCATATCAAGGACCCTAATTTAGTCCACATTAGAGCCACAGACCCCCATTTGATGAGCTTTTGTCTCTCTGACCCAAATCTGAGAATATTTTTATTGTCAGATATGATTTTGTCCAGAATTCCATAACTGTCTGTATTGTAGGTAGAGAGACAACAGAGAAACTATGATCAAAACAGTCATTCTTCTACATTCTCTAATTGTGTTCACTTCTTGTAAATAAAATAATGGTGAAGTTTAACAATTCACCAATTTGCTGGGGACCCCCTGGAACCCCCTCAGGGACCCCTGGTGGTCCCCGGACCCCATGTTGAGAAACACTGCCCTAGACCCTAGGCTCTATCTTTTGGTTTCCCCCCTGAATCTTCCTTCCTAATTGGACCATATACTTGTTTTTGACATTTCAACA
>NW_027282718.1:15000-52564 GCF_046629955.1 Centroberyx affinis
AGCTTGAAGAAACAAATAGAATTGGGGCTGACCCGTTGGAAACTTTTAACAGGTCATCCATCCATCACACCACTCCTGTTCTGGCCGCTGATGTGACCCGCTTGGTTTCCTTGGCTGTCTGTCAGTCTGTCAGTCTGTATCCAGAAGGTCCACCGGCAGAGACCTCGGTTTCTGGGTTTTGTCAGTCAAGGCGGGAGGGGGGCGTTTAGTGTCTGGCCGCTAGAGAGCAGCCAGTCACAGCTCCGTGTGCGGTGGAAACTGATCGTGGCAAACACAGAGATGTAGTGTAGCTCGGTGGGACTTCGTGGCCAGCGTCCTGTCACTTCCAACGGGGATCGTTTATCAGACGTTACAGCGGAATGGGACGGATCGGATCTGGGCTTTTGCACAGTTATACCGCGTGAATGTGTCGCGTAATGCGGCCGAGAAGAGCTGCCTTCGGGGGGAAATATTTATGGTTCGGGAAGGTTTTGGTGGAGTAGCTAGTTGCTAGCGTTGGCTAGCGACTCTGCTGGCTACTTCGGACGGAAGGTATTTTGCAAGGATGCTACGGTGGATACGACAGCAGCTGGTAAACAGCTTTACTGCCTTTCTTACACAGCCCGCATTACACCTCGCTAATTAACAACGGCAGCTAGGGTATGTCGGAATTAGCTGGCCGAAAGCTATCCTAACCTCAATGGGATAAAAGTTAGCTCGCTAGCCAGTTAGCCAGTGTTCAAAACATTGTCAGTGTTTGGGTTGTAGTGATGTCAGTCAGGTATAGCAAGCTAGCTACCTTTCCGGCTAGTTAGCTAACGACAGCTAGTTGACCGAGACACAAACGGGCCGGGTTTGAGATGAACATTGGCTGGCGTATTTAAAATTGCTAACAGTTTGTTAGCACGGTATCCTTAGCTGGTCATTCCCCACTGTCAGAAAGCAAGCGTTAACTAGTTAGTTTGCTAGCTAACGTTGTAAAAGTTGGCAAAGTTTAACAGCTTTGCCCATTCCCACTCCCATTCATCTCCTCCCGTTTGGTACGTTATCACACTGCAATTAAACTAGTTAAAGTTGTCGTTTGCCATACATACTCGTTGGTATGTCACCAGGAGAGACAACTGACTGTAACAGCCGGTTAGCCAAACCTTAAGCATAACAATGTACTTTTGCCTTGTAACTTTTACAGTAACGACAGCTTTGGGTTGGTTCAGTTTAACGTCAATTCAGCGGAACATGAATTCATCGCATCTCGCTGTATTTCGTCACGCGCTGCTCACAGCTTACTGTATTTGCTGGTTATCTGATTATACACATCCTGTTTGTTGTAATCACCTGTTGTTTGCCTACCAAGATGGCCGTGTGGTGACGTATTGCGATAATATAGCGCTCCTAGGTATCAGAAGTATGCCAGGGAAATGAGCAAATATCATGGAGCGTGTTTAGTAAGCAGCTGTTACCGGTACACACACACACACTCACAAGGGGAAAAACAGAAGCATTGACTCTGAGTGTTGAATTAAGCTGCTTAATGCTTAAGCTGCTTGAAGGAAGAATGATTCGTGTTTGAAATCTGCCATCAATCAGTAATCACTGAGTAGATCTGTGACTGAAACTATTTCCTAGTCTGTGTTTTTTTTAACTGTGCTCTGCATGTGAAAGCATTGCATATCATTTCCATTGACGTCTTGACAGTTGAACTCAATGCTTGGACCAGAATTCAGGGTTGACATGCAGTACCAACTATTGTGTGTGTGTGTGTGTGTGTGTGTGTGTTTGAGAGAACGCGGCAGAGCGTTTAGTAGAGAGTCTGTGCGAGCTTGAGCGTGTCTCTGCGAATGAGTGGATGATTGAATGAATGCATGTTGTGAGGTTTAGTCACACATCGATCAAGCCGTGGATGTCGCCACAGCCGGGAGGGTTTAATCAATGATAAGGCCCGCTTTTCTGAGTCTAGCTGCTCCCAGTCAAGCTGCACCGAGGGGGTTTGGGTTAGAGTGCCACTAATTCAAACCGTCAACTCCTGCTTAGCTGCAGCTTTGTCAGTTTATGGTAATGCAAAAAAAAAAATGAATCTGTCTCTCTCTCTCTCTCTCTCTCGCACACACACACACTCACTCTTGCTGTTGGCTGCATACTAGCCCTCAGTTGTGTACTCAAACCATACTGAGTTTTGAGTACATAACAATGGCAGCCTTACTTTGAGACAACTCATTCGTCTTGGCCCATCCCATATAATTGACTTGCCTAAAGGTTAAATTAAGTTAGAAGGCCGCCATCTCTGTGCAACTGGTCCAATGAAAACAAAGTTTGTGGGGGCTGTTTGTTTGACCTTGATTTCAACTGGAAGGTACACCAAGAAACACACAGTGCTGTTGGTTCATTCTCCAGCTGCTTATCAGTTCATTTTTGATGACGTTGGTCTACACTAAGAAGGAGAAAGGAGAGGGGGGGCAGGGTATATGACTGTGGAAGGCTCCTATTTGCCATGTTTGAATTAGGATGGATGGATGGATGGATGGAGAGATGCAGTGTGACAGGCTTTGGGTGTCAGTCACTGTCTTCATCTATCAGCGGCGCTGAGTCATGACAATTTTGCCACGTTCACTTCTTATAGGGTTTACCTTAAAATACAAGCAGCCAATCCCTGATCGCATCTTTGCCTCTATCATTGAAAAGCTGTATTTTGCAGACACTCTAAATTATCCTATTATGGGTAGCTGGCTCAACAAGACCAACCAGAAACTCTTTAAACAGCTTAATCTCTTTAATGTGAGCTATCATTAGTGAGCTGTGCTGTGTCTACTTGTGTGCAGTTGGCTTTGTTATGCTTACTAGCTGTCAAGCATGGGTTAGAGCTACAATGATAACTTTACAGCTGTATTTGGAGGTTTACCCCCCCTAAATGACATCCTACGTTTTCATTCCTCTCAGAGATGGCTGTTGAATTAGAAACCCTAACAATCCACAATCGTAAAGCAATGAAGCATCTGGCTATTAACTAGCCTATGTCACTCTCAATTAAATGAAAAGGTCCTGTAGCATCTGTTGCACTGCTGCAGCCTGTTGCAGTTAATAATTCTCACATATTTATTTGGCACATCATTGTTTGCCATCAGGTATTCAGTCTACTATATGCAAGGCTGTATGAGAAATGGCTGTCTTCAGTCAAACAAACATTTATAATAACATTTTGGAGCACTGATATTACTGGCCAGTTTTGACATATCATTGATAGATATTGTGTTGGCATTGGGTCCACAGATTAGCATAAAACAGTTTGACTTCACAGTAACTTAGGGTAACGTTTATGATTTTTCACATTTACTTTACACTTGACCTTTGAGAAGAAAGAACAAATCTAAACAAAGTCCCAGACCGTGTGTTTTAGGAATCTGGTTGTGAAGTTGGTCAAGAGTGGATATAATGATGAATCAAGTTGAACAGCAATGGCTCTACAACAATAAATCATGATTGTCAGATATATTGGACATCTGCAATTTTATTTCCTAATTCTCAGTATTTATCCTTTATCACTCAGACCCTAGCATTGGTATGGTATAGTAATAGTAATACTAGTGGTTTTGCATTTGTTACTGCTGTAATGGTTTTGATATGGTCATGGTAATATTACTGTTGTCATCCTCTGCTTCTGACTGTGGAAAGTCTATTGCTGTGTCTCCCCTCTTTGTCTTCCCGTCTTTACCTCCGTCTCTTTCTTCGCCTCGCCCTCCCTCCCTGATTAGCTCATCCCATTTGATTAAATGGCTCTTAGTCTACAGTGTGATTCAGTGCGGTGCCTGGGATGTGATGTATCGGACTGTCGCCCAGGCATTGTGCGGCGGAACCGTTCCCCCCAAGGCATTGTGGGACTTGTAGGCTTTATGCAGGGAGTAATTACCTGTCGGGGTACAGATTGATGGGGGCATGAGAGTCCGGGGGGGGGGGGAGACAGATTTCAGTTAGGCAGAGTGTTTTCAGCTCATGTTTTGGTGCTGGTCAGACAGAAACACTGCCAAGCTAGCAGTAAAACTACCTTGCAATTAGTAATATGCTGCAATTTAAAAAAAAAAAAAAAAAAAAAAAAAAAAAAAAATCAGAGGAAACATGGGATGTTAATTTAATCTGAGTTCCTCTTTGTCTTGCATTACACGATGCAACAATTCCAATGCCTGTGAGGGCCAGGCTATACTGGTGCTCTGAAGCTATAACAGTGGAAAAATGTGTCATAGATCATATACATTCACTACATTTTTTGAGTCGCAGTTTGATGTGTAGAGGTGTAGACTTCGTGTATAATCACTGATGTCAGATATAGCTAAAACAGACGGGGGCATAAATTATTGGCTTACCAGTCTATGTTCTTATCAGTCTTCATAGCTCAATAAACTCCATGAATGACCCTAATGTAATCAGGCAAATATTTGCTGTTGTTATCCTCTCCCCTGGTAGCTGGCTCAACAAGACCAACCAGAAACTCTTTAAACAGCTTCATCTCTTTAATGTGAGCTATCATTAGTGAGCTGTGCTGTGTCTACTATGTGTGCAGTTGGCTTTGTTATGCTTACTAACTGTCAAGCATGGGTTAGAGCTACAATGATAATTTTACAGCTGTAATTGGAGGTTTACTGCAGGGCCCACCCCCCCCAAAAAAAAATTACGGTATTGTGATTATTGCGGTATTTCAGTATTATTACAGTATTTTGCATTATTACATTTCTTTTGGCCCTCTGCTCTAGCTTGTCTATTGTGAAAATGTGACTTATATTTCTGTCTGTTACAGGCTGCCATAAGCCGTGCCAGAGACCTGTCGGTGGTGTTGTAATTCTTTTGTCGCAGATATAGGTCGATAAAACCATGAATTACTTTATCCCCCTTTTAAAGGAATAGTTCACCCAAAAATGAAAATTCTGTCATCATCTCCTCCCCCTCATGCCAGTTGAAACACAGGTGAAGTTTGTCCATATAACACACAGGGAGGCTGCCAGCACAACTAGGGTTGGGCATCGAGAACCGGTTCCAAATTAGAACCGGTTCCAAGATTCAGATTCCAAAGGATTTCAATTTCGATTCTGCTTATCGGTTCCTAAACAGATTTCACTCGCGCTAGTTTCAGTTTCCGTGGTGGCGGCATGCACCTTTGGTTTGTAGTCCGCCAGTAAAACCAGTGAAGAAGAAGAAGTTTCCTGTTTCTTAGTTATGCAGTTTAGTCTAGTTATGCTAAAAGCGTTAACGATCTAAAAGTCCGCTAGCCGTGATGCTAATTTTCGCTATGTTCAACTCCATTGAGTTATGCTAAAAGCGTTAGCGATCTAAAAGTCCGCTAGCTGCAATAGAGTTTTTACTAAAGGTATTAGCTCTCTGAACTAATCCAGCACTGGATGGCGAGCCCAGCCCACAAGATACAGAACCTGTTGCCTGCAGTAAGAAGACTGTGAACTAAGGAACACGTATTCCACACCTACTTCAAGTGCGGTAGGATTGAACTGTACACACACACACATACAGCTCCGGAGACAGACAACATACATACCTTTCTTCATACCGGCCATACCGGAGTCGGAGTGACAAAGACTTAGCCTACAAAGACTTTGAAAAATACCCGGGTCTTTGTTTTTTTTAATGTGCGCACAAGTTAGAAGTTTCTGAATATGACTTGTGTAAAGTCATATTTAAAAAAATAAATAAATAAAAATTCTGTGAAATAAGCATGTGACCTGTTTTGACCCTGCCCCTCAAAGAATTGTAATCAAGAATCGTTAAGAACCGGAATCGATAAGCAGAATCGGAATCGGAATCAGAATCGTTAAAATCCAAACCCAAACCCAATCCATACCCAACCCTAAGCACAACTCCATAGCAGCCTTCTCCAAAACCACTGAAGTCAGTGGGGACCAGTTCTTCAGAGTTCCAAAAAGACCTACAGTATATTTACACCATCATTTAGTGCAAATCTTAACTACAGCTGATTGATTTGCAACAAATAATGGTGTATAGGTCTTTCTGTTCACAGTGTGATTGTTTGGCTGTTTTTGTTTTGGAGCTCTAAAGAACAGGTCCCCATTGACTTCAGTTGTTTTGGAGAAGGCTGCTACCAAGTTGTGCTGGCAAACCTCCCTGTGTGTTATATGGACTAACAAACTTCACCTGTGTTTCATTTGGCATGAGGGTGAGTAGATGATGCACTGCAAAAATTCTCCATCTTAACAAGTCATTTAGTCTATTATTGAGTCCTAAAATCACAATTTTCTTAAAATAAGTGAGGAAATCTGCCAATGTTGAGAGATATTGTCACTTGTTTCCAATGTAAATCAGCTTGTTTCAAGAATTTTGTAGAATCAAGTGTCATTTTCTTGATAGTAGTGCGGTGATTTGCCTTTTTCTGACTTCCAGATACTGACACTAATTTATAGAAACTTCCTGGAACAAGTGACAGTGCATTGGAAACAAGTGGAGTTATCTCACCCCACTGGCAGAGTTTTTCTCTTGTTTTAAAAATAAGATTTAAACTGAACATGAGACTAAATCACTTGTTAAGGTGGACGATTTTTGCGGCGTGACAGAATTTTCATTTTTTTTTTGGGTGAACTATTCCTTTAAAGCAGAACTACCCCAGTGTTCCAGCTGCTTCAATGGCCAGGATTCATTCTTTTTTGCTTTAGAGCTGCGAGGTCTTCCCGGAGTGAAAGGGGGCCTGGCTGGCTGGCTGGCTGGCTGGCTGGCTGGCTGCGTGCCTCTAGCCAGGATGTCACACTGGGTCGAGAAACGCTGCTGTTTGCCATGTCTGACGGGGATCATACAGCAGCGGGACCGGTGCGAGGCCGGTATCCGGTTTGCACACCCACTTTCACTGAGTCTCTCCGCGTGTTAAAAAGGAACCGTGTAGTTTCATAGTTCAACAGGACAAAGATGCATACTGTTGAATTTGCTTTGGGGGTCATTTACACTTTGTCTCACACATAGAGTACACACAGAAACACCCGCACGTGTATCATCATAAGACTGTAAGACACTCTATTTTAGATTACCAGGAACAAGGGCAGGGTGTGATCACCATATAGGCCTCTAGGGTTAGGGTTATCATATTTGAAGTGTTATTTTCAATGTTATATTTTCAATTCCCCCGAGTCCCGGTATGGTATGTCAACCAATCGACCAATCACTGCAGAGGAAAACCCTTCTCCCGGGTCTGAATTTGAAAAGGCCATTTTCTAAAAGTGGATCATCATCTGTCATTTGGAGATGCTTTCCTTTTAAATCAGATGAGAACAAACAATTACAGATTCTGTGCAAAGTTTGCCTTAGGGTTGTACCAGCGTCCCAATTTAATAAAGTAGTAATTATTTACCACAATAAGAGTAAGACGGCAAGAGTGAAAACAAGACTTTCCAGCTGCTGCTTCTTTAAGAAATAGTGCAGTGACAAAAGTGGAAAAAGTGAGTATGCTAAGGTGCAAAAGTGGATTTTTGCACGTTTGGTTGTGTAGCATTTTTTCCATAAATGTGTAGCCGTAGTGTTGCGTGTGTGTGTGTGTGTGTGTGTGGTGCCTGTGCAACAATGAGAGAGCGCAATGTGAAAACCGCAGCAGAGGGTGAGAGAGAGACAGCTGAACAAAAAGACGGTAATGGGTTACATGTGTGCCTGAACTGAGCTGGATCTGTGTGTGTGTGTGTGTGTGTGGGTGAGAGTGACGTGGCTACGGTACATTCCACTGTGTGTGCGTGTCTGTGTGTGTGTGTGTGTGTGTCAGGCCCAGGTCAAATAACATTTGCAAATGATTCTAAGCATAGGTTTGACCTCCTTGGAGTAGCAGATGGGTGGGGTTTGACACATAGGACAATGACTACCAGAAAATATAGACAGGAGACGAGACGGAGAGACAGAAGCTGGGTCTTCATCCAACTATTTTTCTGCAAGTTATGGGGCCAGCTTCATAGACGTGGGTTCAAGTTTTTAGTCGAGAACTAGGCTTAAGCCACGTCTGTGAACCTAACCTACCATGTATCAAATTGGAAAATCTTTACACTCATGGAAAATGTATTGTTGATGTTGATAAAGAAATTATGCAATGGAAACATTTGTCAAAAAACCCAAAACCCAAAACTTGCTGTAGCTCCCATGCATAAGGCTCCATCATGGTCGGTGTATTAGAATATTGAAAGGGCATTTCTTTGTTTTTGTCCTCAGATGAAAGCATGAAATATGACCAACATTAGCAGACACCAAAGAACAATAACAACTTGCCTAATACTATATGCTCGAAACACTTTTTTTCTCGTGGATGTGTTGTTTTTTTTACTTTGACATTGAGGAATTCGCTTTAGCCCAGCTGATGGAACTGCACCTAATTTGCATTTTATTTCGGGTGACCTTTTGAAAGTTAGCAGAAAATTCGCTTGACGGATGGGAGCAGAGAGAGAGAGAGAGAAAGAGAGAGAGAGCGAGCGAGCGAGAGGTGGTTACCACGTTCTCTCTCTCCATCTGTACTTGCACGATGCAACACTTCCCTCTGTGTTTCTCTCTTTTGCTGCCTTGTAGTCTCTCTCTATCTCTTTGTCACTGTAGGATTCCCAAACTAACCTCTGCTACACTGTAAAAAAAAAAAAAAAATGACAGCCAGTAGAAGAATTCTACACCCCCCCAGTGATAACTAAAACTGTTTTGAATAGTACCACCAAATGTTACCCCCTCCACTTTTTTGCTTTCGGGCGGTAGTCAGGGTATTGCTAAATGTCATGAATGCGAAGTGAAATATTGCCATAATGTTCCATTGCTCTTTTTATACGGCTCCATGTTATCCACACTGATTTTGTACCGTTTGCCAATGCACATCCATGCAGCCCCTCTCCACTGCCTCGATAATCTGTCCGTTCTAATGGTCTGCAGTAATGGCCTATTTCACTTCAGTCAGTGCCTTGAATTCATCCCCCCGGCGTGATATCATCATGATCTAAGGTCAAAGTAATCTTCCACTGAACAGGATCCATTTTTTCCCTTGCAATTACTGTCTGTTTTCAAGTTTCAATTTAAAAAAAAGCATTTTATTTTCCTTTCTAATGACTGGCATTTTCTTCTAATTCCGTAGAATACATTTTAAAATTACTACGTTATTATTACTATACTATTAATATTACTGAGTAATAACAGTTATGTACGTAATTTGTTCAGAACAACACCGTCTCATGCTTTCTGTTAAAAGCATGGATCATTGTGTCGCACTAGTAGTGGTGTAATGGACCATAGTTGATCCGTGATCCGTACGGATCCCCCCCCCATGGTTCGGCACGCATGTGAACCGCGGATTGATTGCAAAGTTTAAACATCATAGTGTGAAATACAATTTTACTGCCGCTGTTACTTTTTAAAGTAATAATTCCCAAAATCTGGATGCAGAGTTGCAGTGAAAAGATACAGACAAGACAGATGCTGCTGTGTTTTACTCTGAAGAACAATGATTGTGTTAGGGAAGAAAAAAAAGGAAGAGCGACTGATTTAAAAGCCGTCGCTTTCACCTCCGTTGAGTGAAATCCCGTAGGCTGTGACGTGACTTCGAGCGTTTTCAGTGGTGGAACTGGGAAACTGGGCTGCTTGTCATCATTGAAATAGATCACAAGATTGTGATGTTTATTTCAACTTGGGCAACATGCTGCCTTCCCTTCACACACAGCTCCGCTCAGAGAAGCTCCAGTCTTTTGACTGTCTGTGGCAGAGCCTTCAGTGTTGATAGGCTATTACTCGTGACGTGTAACCAATCAGATAGTGCTGTGGGCGGGACATTGAGTGAGACTACAGAGTGGTGACTACAGACAGAGATCAAAGCATCAAAGCCAAAGTAGCACATTTTTAAATTAATTCAATTCAATGCTTTATTGCCATGTCAACACAGTTGATAGGAATTTGCCTCAGTGCAGCTCTTAAGAACAGACACAAAAACACACACATAAGTAAATAAAATATATAAAATAAGAACAGCAAAAACAGCACATTTCTACATTTAAACATACATAATATAATAAAGTCCTAAAGTGCTACATTCGTTTTAACGTGCTTGTTGCTTTGTGCAGCTACCTACCTACTTTTAAAGTGCATTTAACCCTTTTTTTTTTTTTTTTTTGCTGATCTGAAAAATGATCCGATCCGAACCGTGAGTTTTGTGATCCATTGCACTAGTGTACAATATAAGAAATGAGAGTAACAGTAAGGTGAAATTTGGGGAGAAAAAGTTGTCATTGTAAATATCCTCTTATCTCCTCCCCTCTGCCCCAC
Source organism: Centroberyx affinis (assembly GCF_046629955.1). Lineage (NCBI taxonomy): Eukaryota > Metazoa > Chordata > Actinopteri > Beryciformes > Berycidae > Centroberyx > Centroberyx affinis. Next base: position 25,246 of record NW_027282718.1, read on the forward strand.
CTCTCTCCCCCTCTCTCTCTCCCCCTCTTTCTCTCTCTCCATCTCCCTCCCTCCCTCAGGGCTTTGACCCCCCCCACCAGAGCGAGACCAGGACGGTGTATGTGGCAAACCGTTTCCCCCAGCATGGCCACTACATACCGCAACGCTTCGCCGACAACAGAATCATCTCATCCAAGGTACGTGAGGAGACTTAAAGGAATAGTTCACCCAAAAATGAAAATTCTGTCATCATCTACTCCCCCTCATGCCAGTTGAAACACAGGTGAAATTTGTTAGTTTGTTAGTAGCAGCCTTCTCCAAAACAACTGAAGTCAATGGGGACCTGTTCTTTAGAGTTCCAAAACAAAAACAGCCAAACAATCACACTGTGAATAGAAAGACCTATACACCATTATTTGTTGCAAATCAATCAGCTGTAGTTAAGATTTGCACATTTTTATTGTTAGATATGATTTTGTCCAGAATTCCATGACTATCTGTATTGTAGATAGAGAGATAACAGAGAAACTATGATAAAAACAGTCATTCTTCTACATTCTCTAATTGTGTTAACTTCTTGTAAATGAAACAGTATTGAAGTTTAACAATTCATCAGTTTGCCTGGGACCCACTGGAACCCCCTCAAGGACCCCTGGTGGTCCCCGGACCCCACACTGAGAACCACTGGCTTAGGGGTCGCACTGTGTTTTGGCTCCTTTTGTTGTGAAGTGACTGTGGGGAATACATCTGAATTAAGGCTCTCTTTTGCTTTGAAAGTAATAAACTGTGACATTGTCATATAAATGAATGTCTGTTTTGCTACTCTGTATCACCGATTGATATAGGAAAATAGTGAGTTAACCAATAGCCAGTACATGAAAGCTTTTACATTGGCTGTTCTAAACAGTCAGTGTCTGGTAGCTCTTTCCTGGGAAAAATCCTCTGGCGCACAGGAGGTGATGCGTTTTACATTTCCGGTTTGTTTGGAATAAACAGAAGAAGAAGAACTGGGTAGTTAGCATGAGCAGTGATAGCCACCATGACTGAACAGACAAAGAAGAGAGAAACTCAAACTGCATCAACAGAAAATCCAAGGACAAAAGACAAAGTTACAGTACTGGGGCCAGTTGCATAAAGCTAGTTTAAGAATAGTCTAAGCCTTAGACTAGTCTTACATTCTCAGGTTGGACTAGGCTAATTAAGACTTAATTCAGACTTAATTAAGACTACTTAAATATTACGACTGACTTATTTTGAGGTAGGGAAGTTAGCAACCTTCCCCCTGGCTAATCTTGAGTTAAGAATTTTGGAGCAGGAAATAATTTTTTGAAAGAACCTGAAGAAGAGAGAGAGTGTTTAGAGACAGAAACAAACCATTAGCGATCTACAGTAATCAAGAAGTAGTAGGAACAGGTAGATATAAATGTCTATAGCAAGTTTGACTTAAGGTCATTTTAAGTCTAAGACCGGGTCTATCTTTATGCAACTGGCCCCTGGACACACTGTTTGATTGACAGCTGATCTCTGGGAAGTGCAGTGCAGAAACACCACAGCAATGGCTGATCATCACTAAAACACTGGCAACAAAAAAAGCATCTCATAGATTACCACTTGAAAGATTAAATTGGTTGGTTGGTTGGTTGGTTGGTTAATTGATTGCACAATGTCATCCAAGGTAGCCAATGTCCAGCATTGCAATGTGGAGTGGAGTTAGGACTAGCATTGATTAGGCAGGTGATTGACTGATTGTCGACAGGGTCATGTCATCTGATGTACTTAGCACTGAACGGCTCATTTAACTGGGATTGATTTGAAGTCATGCTTATTGGATAACAGAAACGGCTCATATGAAAACAGTGCTGCTCAGCCTGGACAATAGGTCAACCGTCAAACACAACTGATGCTATACTAGCAGTCTCAGCGTTTGCCCTGTTTGCCTAACATCTTTTCTCTTTGCCTGGAAGATTTTGGTCTATGAATAGGGCAGGCAGAGCGAGGCGACCTGCGCTTTTTAATGTAATTAATAGGGAAGGGAAGGGAGAGGAAATCTTGTTTTTTTTTTCTTCTCATGACCGCTTTTTGACTTCAGATTTAGTCATAAAAATCTATATTTCTTGTTTTCGCAATGCAGGAACAGCAAAGGCTGCTAATTTCATGTTTAATTCAACGATAAATGGTTCGTGCTGCTCATTTTTCATCATATTAGAAAAAGCATGTAGGAATCTTTTTGATGTAGCAGTCTATAATATATTCTATAACTAATCTTGTTTACAACTTAAATAAATGAAACTGACTACTAATGTACCAAATGCCATTACAAAAGTCATAGCATTGGCTTGTCTCATTTCCAAATTAAAAGGGGCTTTACGTGACACAATCTCATGTATCGGCCTTTTTCAGTAGATCCAGACAGCTGTTTTATTCTTATTTTTGTGTAGAGTTGGTTAGCAATAAACCTTTTCTTCAGTTCAGTCACCCTCATAGTGAGTGCATACTAGCTTTTTTGTAACCATACTTGTGAAAATACAGTACGCACAGACATCACAGGACAGCAGAGAGTGCCTTAATAAGACACCGAATAGGCAACATATGCTCAGCAGATATGCGATCATCATCTGCAATTGATTTTATGGGAAGCCATGACTATAAAGGATTCCTTTATCTTCTGCAGAATGTGCTACTTTGTGTCTGTGAATATATTTCTTTGTGGATGAAGAGACAGGCATGGAGAATCATTTACCATAACAGCATTAAAGAATGACTTGAACACAGACTATGGGCTGTATACCTATCTGCTGGCTATTGCCTTAACAGGCTATATGCTGGTCCTTAAAGGGTTTATTTGGTTTTGGGGCAATTTGGGTATTTTTTCTACTTACCCTGAGTCAGACAAACACGTGGATGCATTTTCTATGTGTTTTTCTGTGCTTTACTAAACCCAATTGTCCTTTTTCCTTATCCTGTCAATTTATAGTTTGAGAAGTTTCGGATATAGGCTGTTTTTTCCCGCTTTGCGTCTCTACTCGGTCTTAAATTCAATTCAATTCAATTCCAGGTAGAATTCAAAAGTCTTAAATTTTCTGAAAGTTGCATAAGTAATGTCACGTTCCATACAACCTTTCTTCTCAGTCTTTGTCCCAGTCATGTAAAGTATTTGTAAACCCATAGTGTTTAACTCTCTCTGTGTCTTTCTCTTTCAGTACACAATTTGGAACTTCGTCCCCAAGAATCTGTTCGAGCAGTTCAGAAGGATAGCCAACTTCTATTTCCTCATTATTTTCCTTGTACAGGTAATACACACACACACACACACACACACACACATGCATAGAGTTCCTGGTTGCAGGTAGATGTCCACCTCAATCAGACAGTGACCAGTCAGGCGTGGCCTCAGCAGTTCCTGCCCTAGATACAACTAGATGTGTGTGTGTGCGTGTGTGTGAGTGACTGAGTGACTCATCGACTTCTACTGGACCAGGGGGGAGACGGGTCTGTCTCCGTATTAAAGCAATACACCCACACATTAAGTAATACCCACGTGCGTGCCTTTAAAGCTGCCCCCCAGGAGTTAGGCCTTCAGTATGCATCAGTCAGCCCGGTTTGAAATAAGAATTTGGTTTTCAAATTCTCTGGCTTCTCCCAATTCGTTCGAGCCTGTGTAGCGGAGCCAAAAAGAATTGACTTGACCCTGTCTGAAAAAGCCATCACCTCACCCGCCCAACATGCCAGTGAAGCTAAAGTCAACATAACCTCACATCATTGAAAAGAACGCTGCTTTTCATGTCAACATTGCGGCTGTGACATTTTGTTAGAAGGCTTATTGGTCCATTCCTAGATGGACTCCTAGATACCTGTGTGAACAGAGAGGAAGAGGAGGACGGTCTTTTCCAAATTCAAAGCAAAAGTTAAGAAATGTCTTGATTATTATAGTATAGTGTAGTATAGTGTTATGTTACGTTATGTTAATATATGGCAGCACTTCTTCCCAAGATGTTAACAGATCTTCTTTGAACATACACTCCTGTTAACCCTAAATTGCATATTCAACTCATCATATTCATGCCCACCGCCAAGCCCCCCTATGGCCAATCAGTGTGAAAAGTTAAACGATTTAGCGATTTCAGACCCTGTAACCAATCCTGAAAATAATGTGTGCTACGAGAAACAAATAGCCACACACGCAGCTGTGTTGTTGTTTTCACCTCTTTCCTAAAGCTTGTTCTCAGGTTCGGGCGGAGTCGTAGCTTTGTAAAACTAGCTTGTCTCCTCCCTCGCTGTTTGAAAGGGCCGCTCTCCCCCTCCCATCCCTGAAAAAAATGTTGGTAACGGCGGAATCTATGAAGCGAGCGGGTAAACTTGCCACCATTACCATGATTGGTCAAAAGGGGGTGCTATATATGATGTATATGTTAAGTAAGGCCATTTTGAGATCCATTAATGGGGAGATGAAATGAGTTATACTTTATGGATCCCAATTCACTTGTCAAACCAGCAGCAGGTCAAGTACTAACATTAACATTAACCCAACAACCCATCAGTTTGGCATTGATGGCTGAAGAAAGGGTGTGATTGTCAAGAAAAAACTGCATAAGCACATATTGGAAAGTAAATCTAAGTAGGAATAATGAAGTATCCATTACTGAAATGGCCCATTTTGTGCTTGGCTGCCTTAGTTGCTGCTTGCGGCCACATTTTCTAATTCAATTTTCAGCGTTTTGTCCGCTGCCTTCATGGCCCAGGCTCTCTTGGAAAGGACATGTTCATCTCATTGTGGCTAAAGATTAAATAAAATATTTGAAAGAAGAAGAAACTAAACAGTGGTCGCTCCATAAATGGATAGCATCATATCAGAGAAGATTGAACTTAGCATCTTTAGCACCCAATCGCTGTATATCTTAGACCAGAGCTGAGAACATGAAAAAGATGTCTGTGCGTGACCTACGTGGGTCCAAATGCTTTGTGGTTCTAAGTCCACCACCAGGTACCAAATACAGTTCCAGCCAATAACTGGACTTTTGGCTTATATTGTTTGGCAATGAAGATCAAGGAAGTAAAGACTGAATCACTACAGTGGGCTGCGAGGGAATACCATAGTGCGTCCTTGTTTTATGCCTCTCCAAACCATTAAAGTCTGAATGCAAAAAAAGGTGCTCATTGGACTTAAGGAGAAAAGAATACTCGAGGGTTCTCATGGGAAAGTAAAGACATGCCTTGGTGTCCTTTATTCTTGAATCACACTGGGGTGGAGTTCTAAACCTCTCACGACTAAAACCTTCTAAAGTGTTTTTAGACCGTTTCACCTGAGATTGGGTAAACATTCTGTTCCAGTAAATGTTGCTTGGTTTCTGTTTTCTTGAGTACTTTTGATCGGTTAACTGTCGGTTAACCTTGTGAGGGAAGTTCTAAAAACAAGCTGGTTCTTTTGAGGTTTCCTGTTTGACACATCACCCACGACTCCGCTCAATCGCCTCCTCCTCGTTCACTCGTTTCTTTTTCTCTCTCTCTTTCTGCACACCCCCTCTGACTGAGTCTCTCTCCTAATCTCTTTCTCTGCACGTCCCATTTGTCCAAATCTGTCTCTCCCTTGTAGTTGATGATTGACACCCCAACTTCCCCAGTCACCAGCGGCCTGCCTCTCTTCTTTGTCATCACAGTAACTGCCATCAAACAGGTGAGAGCGCACGTGTACACGGTACACACTTCCTCTCTGTGGGGATGATAATGGGGAACTAACATACACATGATTAAAGCCGTATTTCACATAGGAAACTAGCTTCTAATATCCCAGCCCAGTTTAAAACTTGAACCATCCCTGTACAATAAATGTCAACCATTACTTACGGGGTTGAATATATGAAATGAAGCAGAAGCTAAAGGTGTTATGATGTATTCTCCAAACAGTGACGTACCCGGCAGTGATATGAAAGGTACAGTATGTCTGGGCTGACTTAAACAGCCATCTCATCTGTCACTAGAGCTGATCAATTATTGATCTCCATCCTAGGGCTATCAGGATCGACCGAGGCAGCTATCGGTCACTGTATCTGATTGGTTATTGGTTGAATTCTCTCCTAGGGCTATGAGGATTGGCTGAGACACAAGGCGGACAACGAGGTGAACGGCGCTCCGGTGTTTGTGGTCCGCAGTGGAAGTCTGGTCCAGACAAGATCCAAGAACATCAGGGTAAAACGACAACAGCTTCACCTTCGATCCCCAAAAGCACTGTTGTGATGCTGATTAGGCCAGTTCCAATGTGGACTCTTTCATCAAGCACAAGACCAGAGGCAAAGCGTGACAGAAGTCTTGTTAAAGGGACAAAAACCTATACATACCTTCTAGTACCGGAGGATCGCTTTCAGCATCTCAAAGCTAACAGCCATAGGTAGTGACACATTCCTAGTGCTAGTGTTATTTCTGTAGAATTAGATTGGATAAAACGGGAACATGCTGGTGTGTCACGATGTTCTCTTACGGTGCATCAAAGAGTTTAATGGCATTGAAAAGAGCACTATTTCATTTGTGGAGATCGCAGGAACTGAGAAAATTGGAATGTTCAACGCAAATGCCACTGGAATGTTCCGCGAAATGACACATTCGTCACAGGAACACCAGCTTTCCGAGTCTCATGTACCGTGCCACTGCTTAATTACGTGACCACATTATCAGTCGTTCTACAACCGCCATCTCAAGTGTACCAGCCAAATGACCTTTCAAGCATGTCGATTTAAAATGGGACGTCCTTTCTATTCATTAAGTTTTGGCGGTCGGTGCTCTCGTTCACCATAGCTGTTTACCCGCATGCCTCTCACCGACTGGCTCACAGTTAACAAGACCCCATGAAGCAGAAATCAGAGTTAAGTTCAGTTTGTGATGCAGAACCCTGATAAGGGAATGTACACTGAGTCGCCACTTTATTAGGTACACCTAGCTGGGACAGGATAGGATGCCCTTTTGCCTCCAGAACAGCCTGAATTCTTTGAGGCTTAGATTCAACGAGGTGCTGGAAATGTTCTACAGGCATCTTGGTCCATGCTGACTTGATAGCAGATTCAAACATCCTGCAAACATCCTGTTCCACCTCATCTAAAGTCCCTGTCACGTTCCTGGAACATCTTGAGACGATGTGTGTATTATGTTGCTAGAAGTCCATTTGAAAAAGGCTAGACTGTGGCCATGAAGAGATACACCTGGTCAGCAATGAGCGAATATTGCTCAGTTGGTATTAAGAGGCCTACTCAATTCTGCTGTGGGCATGTCGCAACAAAAATGGGGAAATGTCGCACCTGTTGAGCAACTTGAACCTTCTCCTCTTTCCTTTCTTATCAGTGAGATCTTGCTGACAGGAGTTTTTTGGTACTGTAGCGCACAAGAATCCAGGAGGTCGGGCATGTCTGAGACACTGTAACCGGTGCGTCTGGCACCAACGATCGTACCACGCTCAAAGCCACTTAAATCATGCGTGTTGCCCATTCTAATGTTTAATCAAACAGTAAGTGAACCTCTCGACCGTGTCAATATGCTTTATACGCCCACAAACGCAATGACTTACTGTCTGGAGGAGCGAGCTGTTTTTGTAATCGCGAAGGTTTACCTAATACTGTAGCCACTCAGTGTAAGTGAGAGGTTTGAGGGTTGAACACTGGGAGGGCGCAGTAACAGTGTTGAAATTGCTAGCCTGTTGCTCAAAGGCAGCAGCTGATTACACAGTATTCGAGGCGGCAACAGTAGCAAAGAAGCAGTGGTGCAATATGATTTCTTTTAACTGGAGTTTCACCATACTTGCTAAAGTCATTATGCCTTTTTTGAAATCATTAGCACGCTAAAAATGAAAGAACAGTTATGTATACATGTTACTTTAGAGACAAGCCCACTAAAAAGCTCAAAAACATGTTTTGTTTCACGGGGTCTTCAAAGAGGATTAGCACCTTGGAAGCATCTTTTTGTGAACATTCACTACTACCTCCACAAACAAGAGACTAGTTATATTCCGCCCCCTAATCCTTGATATTACAGCAGTGTACAGCTCCATACAAAATGCCTCTTTGATTATAAGGAGTTGGATGTGCTATCTAAACATGATGAAAGTATCAAAACGCACGGTCGCCAACTAAATCCACACAATCCGTATTAGAAAAGCGAGCCTCTAAACGAGCCGTTTGGACTTCCGTAACTTTGTGGCGTCACAAAGGTTCGCTCATTATCATTTTTGTCTACTAACAAGACTAACAAAGTGTTTTTTTCAAAGCGGCTGAGCGGTTGTCATTGTTTATTACCGGAGTGTATTCCCTACCTGTAGCCGCCCGGGCCGCGGTGTCTCACGTTTCACTCTCGAAACGGTTAGCCAATCGGAACGGAGGGGTCGTTAATATTAATGAGCCTTAAAGACACGGCGACAGAAACAGCCTGTTCTTGGTAAGGCTCAGAGAGATGCTGGAAAATGAACGTGTCAAAATGGATTGAGAGTGTTTTTGGTACATGACACCACACACACAGCTTTGAATGGACCTCAAGACATAAAACAAAACATTGGAAAGTGGAGAATATGTGACCTTTAACAAACACTGACAGAGCTTTCCTTTAGTTAGCGCCAGGCCCTTATAAATGTGTGTTTGAAATCTATTTTTTGTGATCTGTGAGCCCAATTTTGGAAGGATAGCCTTGTAGCTAATCGTGGAAATCACAGAGAAATATATTATGGCATTTCCCCAAGGTATTGAGAAAGCTTAACTGTCACCACATGGCCCCTTTTTATAGCTCATCATGTCTGTGTGTGTGCACTCACATCCTCTTGCCTATGTGTGTGTTTTTGGCGCACATATGCGTGCGACTGTAGGCCTGAGAAGTCTGAGAACATGAAATTGTTCCAGTTATCCATGACTTGAATATAAATTTAAAAATACGTCTTCTTAAATTTGGAACAACTCCTTGGTTTTGTTTACCCTCTTTATCCTCTATGTTTCCCCAAATTGGCCCTAAATGACAAGGGAAAGAATTCAAACTGACAACCGCCCTGAAAGCTGAACCTGAACTGAGCGAGTGTGTGTCTGTCCAGGTTGGGGACATAGTTCGCGTGGCTAAAGATGAGACGTTCCCGGCCGACCTGGCGCTGCTGTCGTCGGACCGCTCAGACGGCACCTGCCACATCACCACCGCCAGCCTCGACGGAGAGACCAACCTCAAGGTGTGAAACCCTCATTTTTTTTTTTTCTTTTCTACTAATTAAATGCCATCCTTCCACCAAGCAGCATACTTGCATGAAGCACCGGCGTGAGTGGTAATTTTCAGTTCGGATGTAAGTTTATTGGGTATTTTACAATGGCTTCGAACAGCCAATCAGAAGTGAGGAACAGTCCCGTCTTTCGTAATGACAGGTTTTCCCCTGGCTTTCGGAGAGGTTCAGCTGGTAAAGTCATCAGTGGCGGTGCTGTGGCTCGGGGAAGGAGGGTTGATGACTGGGAGACACGCTGCTGCCGATGGGACATAAGGCTAATGGAACCCATATTCGAGTCCCATGCATGGAAAGAGCCTCATTGGAGCTCATTTAGAAGCGGTTTTAGTGGAAATGGTTCGCAGATATTGGAAATGAGTCTTTAATTGGTCAGAAAATAGACTTAGGCTGGCAGAGTTTAATAGGCAGGCAAAAACCCTCTGTGTACCTATCATACTACTAATGCCAGCCTGTGTGTGTGTGTGTGTGTGTACCAGGGTGTATGCAAGTTCTGAAAAAAGTCTAAAAATACTCTGAATATGATTATATTATTTTAATTCAGTTTTAGATGATATCAAAATGTCACATTTTTGGTGCTCTGTTTTCAGTGAAAAATCAGCCCAGTCATGCAGACCTACATTCTGATAGGACTATAATTCTTTTCAGCATGTTCTCATTCATTTCAATGATAAAAATACTCTAACTGGCATTAAAAAGGTCTTAAAAAGTCTTTAAGTTATTGCAGACACTCTAGTGTACTCACAAGGTTTGTACTCGTTATTAAACTCTAACTTATGTTTTGTTTTTTTTTGTTTTTACCACAAAAATTAAAATATACCATGTAGTTCAGTATATCCACACATCATCCATCCATCCATCCATCTCTCTCTCTTTCTCTCACTCACTCTCTCACTCACTCACTCACTCACTGTCTGTATCTCTCTCTGTTTCTCAGTTCTAAAAGGATTAACTCCAACGTTGTAACTGGAGATTACCCTCTTCTCTCCTCTCCTCTCCTCTCCTCTCTTCTCTTCTCTTCTCTTCTCTTCTCTTCTCTTCTCTTCTCTTCTCTTCTCTTCTCTTCTCTTCTCTTCTCTTCTCTTCTCTCCCCTTCTCTCCTCTCCTCTCCTCTCCTCAAGGCCTGCGCCGCCCGAGGCTATGTTGCCTAATTATCTCTCTAATGAGATACTGCTGCCTCTATTACAGTTTACTTATACAGCATGGTGGTTTCTAATGGCGGCAACTTGTCTTTTTATAGAAATATGTTTCTGCAATTGTTTCATCTTTTTGCCGTCTCTGTAAATTGAGGTTAATCATAGCCATTCATATACTGTCCAGTACAGTGAGATTACATCACCCATAATTAGATTGCTGTTGTATTAACACCCTCTAAGTTTGTTGTTCATGTTTCACAGGCAATATCTCAAACTGTACTGATGGAACTTGGGGGAATGCATTGTGGCACTTTCCAAAATAATACTCTGCACATGTACAGGTTAAAACAAGGAGACATTGATTTCTGATTGGCTGTTAGGGGGACTGCATCATTTATGTGAGGTGTGCACCATATTTCATCATCTGTGAGTTCAGTTCCAGCACAGCATAGAAGAAACTGGCGTCTAGGCTGCTGCTTGGTGCTTTCTTTTTTTTCTTTTCTCTTTTTTTTGAAGTTTTACACGATTTGCTCCTTCATCTTTACTTAGTGAGTGACCTTGGTAAAAACAAAAAAAAGGAGCCCTGGATCGATCTTTTCCCTCTAGTGATGTGCCCGCTTTTTGGTGCTCTTTGACAAGACAAATCAAGTACACCTTCACTTCAAATAAAGTGCAAATAAAGTCAGTCTCTCCGTCTCCAGGCTCTCACACCCAGCCCTTCCCATGGCCTATAACAGATGAGATGTATCATCCTCCCCTGACTGGCTGAACCAGCTGAATTATAGATTGAAAGCTTTCTCTTTCTTCTCTCCCTTGTATGAACATGGTCTTACTGAGGAGCTGAAAAATGTGTCCGGCTGCTTTGATTCCGTTTCTACCGGCCATGACACTTCTCTGTTCTCAACTCAGCACGTGTGTGTGTGTGTGTGTGTGTGTGTGTGTGTGTGTGTTGTGTTTCTAGACCCACTACTCGGTGGCAGAGACAGCAGTCTGTCAGTCAGTGTCCGGACTGGAGGCTCTGCAGGCTGTGGTGGAGTGTCAACAACCCGAGGCTGACCTATACAGGTATTCCACACACACACACACACACACACACACACTCTCCCACTCACACCTTCAATTTTGAACATTTCCTGTGAGAGTGAAACCTCTGATTGCAATAGTCACTTTTATACATTCTCTAATTGGGATCATTTCTACTAAATGAAATGATAGTGAGATTCAGGTGTTCCTAATTTTGCTGGGGACCTCCTCAAGGACCCCTTGGGAGTCCCTGGACCCCACATTGAGAACCACAGTGTTTAATAGACAGTGAATTTTCTCTCTGTATAGGTGTGTTGTATAATAGGTGACGGGCTGATATGACATGGCTCCTCCAGCCGTTCAAGCAAACCCCCTCTTCCTCCGGTCTCTCCCAGCTGGCCGGTTCAAGACCGAACAGTGTATTTTTAGGTCAGGCGGATTGTTTAGGTGGCAGTTTTTCCCTCTCTCTCTCTCTCTCTCTCTCTCTGCCTCTCTACCTCTCTCTCTCCCTCTCACTCCATCACACTCTCTCCATTGCGCCACTCAGCAGAAATGCCTCCTGTGTTTTCCAGGTTTGTCGGTCGGATTACGGTGACTCACCAGGGGGAGGAGATAGTCAGGTGAGACCAGAATTATCCCGACAGCCGTGACTAATAGCTTGAATAATAACTTTACATGTACAGCACTTATAAAAAAATAAAAAAGGACTAATTGCTTCACAATAAAGACAAGTTAAAGGCACAGAAACAGGGTTACATCGCTAATAGGAAGGGGTGGGAGAGCAGGGTGGAATTAAATTACACCAACAAACCAATATAGTGGAACAATAGTGGAAAGAGGAACATTATCATAAAAGCATGTCTGTAGGAGCTTTGTTATTAATGAGCTTTGCAGTCTTTTAGCTCACTCTGTTTTTTTTTTTGTCCCCATTATAAAAGGCACGGATAAAGCGCTTACACAATCATCAAGCCCGAAAAATATGCGGCAATATGAAAATATACTTTATTACATGTGCAGAGTGCTTTAGTTGAGTGTTTTAGTTGGCGTTTAAGTTGCCGCTGTGCCTTGTTTTTTCATTAACTTCACTTTTTTCCATTTAACTTCATGAAAATACTCTAAGAGGTAGTTTTCCTATATGTTTCTGTCTATTTATTTGTCTTTTCACGTGTGTTTTTCTTTATGCCAGACCGCTGGGCCCGGAGAATTTGCTGCTGCGAGGAGCCCGGTTGAAAAATACCAAAGAGATTTTCGGTGGGTCGATGCAACGGAGCCGCCAAAGCCTCCAGTCGAGCGGGATGCAGCGCTCCATTATTACTTCGCCTATGTCTGAATACCTAAGAGAGATGAAGAGAGGCTGTTGAATTTTAAAACGGTTTAGTCTGCAGGTTTTTTTTTCCGCAGCAGCAAGTGTACAGAAAGTGCCTGGGTGTTTCACTGGTGGTAGGATTAAGTCGATGAGGAAAACACCATGCAGAAAACAGGAGAGTAAACCACCCATAATGCTGTCTGACATGAGCGATGGTCAAATTAACTAGTTGCAGAAAATGACTATGTGGCAGTAGACGGGAGCGTATCTATGTTCCCAGGGTCCTATATTCCCAGGGTCCTATGTTCCCAGGGTCCTATGTTCCCAGGTGCCTATGTTCCCAGGGTCCTATGTTCCCAGGGTCCTATGTTCCCAGGGTCCTATGTTCCCAGGGTCCTACGTTCCCAGTTTCCTACGTTCCCAGTTTCCTATGTTCCCAGGGTCCTATGTTCCCCAGATTTATATGGCACATAATGGGAACATGACAAAGGGTCTTATGTTCCCAGGGTCCTATGTTCCCCAGTTCTACATATGTGCTCTCCCAGGGTCCTATGTTCCCAGGGTCCTATGTTTTACCCGAACCCTAACCCTAAACCAGAGCTCTGGGTAAACATCTACACACAACCAACCTAACCCTAACTAACCATATTAAGCGAATACAGAGCTGGGGAACATCTTTTTCAGGTTCCCATTATGTGCTATATAGAGCTGGGGAACATAGGACCCTGGGAACATAGGACCCTGGGAACATAGGACCTTGGGAACATAGGACCCTAGGAACATAGGACCCTGGGAACATAGGACCTTGGGAACATAGGACCCTAGGAACATAGGACCCTGGGAGAGCACATATGTAGAACTGGGGAATATAGGAATGACTCCCAGTAGACAAGCTTCAGCTAATGCTAATGCTAATACCGCATGTGCTTATCAAACAGTAGCTTTTCAAGAGCACTGTTACTCTAGTATGGATAGTATTTACTGTTATGATTACATAAGGCCTTAACAAATTTGCATAATGCTGTTCTGTTTCTTAGTGTAGCACCCAGCACCAAAGTAAATTAGCAGAGCTGTCTCATTCTGTAGCCAGCTAATGATCTGTAGCCTCAAATGCCATCTGGAGCTCACTGTTTCCAAAGCAAGTGAAGAGAATACAAGAGAGACACCAAAATCATCCAGTAGATCACTGGCTCTGGTGCTCCATGCTAACGCTTTAGCATACACTATGTTGAGTGATAGTAGGCTCCATGCTAACGCTTTAGCATACACTATGTTGAGTGATAGTAGGCTCCATACTAACGCTTTAGCATACACTATGTTGAGTGATAGTAGGCTCCATGCTAACGCTTTAGCATACACTATGTTGAGTGATAGTAGGCTCCATGCTAACACTTTAGCATACACTATGTTGAGTGATAGTAAGCGACTAGCATTACCTCAAAAGAGAGAAAATGAGAACTTGTAGCAGCTAAAGCTAAATGGTAAGTCATCTTCACTGATATTTGGACAGTGTGGCAGTTTTGTGTGGTAGAATTTACACAAACTATGATACAAAAATACTATTTTGAACTACTAGGACTACTTTCCCTATGCAAAGGTCTTTGTTCCTGTGAGACTTGAAATGTGGAGATGTGTTTCATTTGCATAGTAAGTGAAGGTGGGGAGCAGTGCGAGACTATACAGCTAAAAATCACTGCACAGTGGATGAATATATGGTTCCTTAAAAACAATTTTTTATTACTAAAAGTTCAGTCTTCTTACTTTGGATAATGCTAGTCCTGTACTATCACTCACCATAGTGTATGCTAAAATGTTAGCATGGAACACCACAGCCAGTGATCTCTTGAGGACACATGGATGATTTTGGCATCTACGTTCTCATCACTTCATGGGGCCAGTCTCCCATAGACTCGGTGTATTCCTTTAAGCAGCTGTTGCCGTTGCAGGTGTGGCGATTTACACTGGGATGGAGTCCAAGATGGCCCTCAACTATAAGTGCAAGTCCCAGAAGCGCTCCGCAGTGGAGAAGTGAGCACTTTTTTTCTCTTGTCTCTGTGGCTCAATATAAATGAAATCAGACCGTTTGAGGTATATATGCTTAAAAATACGACGTCTTCTAATGACACTTCCCCCGCGCCAGGTCCATGAACACCTTCCTCATCATCTACCTGGGCATCCTGCTGTTCGAGGCCGTCCTCAGCACCATCCTGAAGTACGCCTGGCAGGCCGAGGACAAGTGGGACGAGCCCTTCTACAACCGCAAGACCGAGCTGGAGAGGAACAGCAGTCCGGTGAGTCCGCGTCACGTCAGCTGTATCGATTCGCCTCCCTAAGTAGCGCGGGCCCGGCCGATAAGACGATGTGAGATTTTAGTCAGAATTCCCGCCTGTATCTCTCTTGCATCTGCCTCTCTCCCCTGCCCTCTTCCACCTCCGTCCCCTTGCCAAATAATAATGGGCTATTTCTTTCTCTAGATGGGAGAGAGTTAGAGGAGATAGATACTCCCCGGGACACATTTGAATCCAGAGAGAGAGAGAGAGAGACGGCCTAGGCGGGGTGGTCCCAGTGTCTCTAGATAGTGTGACAGGGCATAAGAGGAAGTGCCTGTCACCGGGCCAACCTGCCCAGCCTATCAGCCCGCCTGCCAACACCAATCAGTCAGCGAGAGATCTGCTGCAGCCTCTATGTATTGAAAAAATAAAAAATAAAAATAAAACCACCCCCACTAGCCGCCTCTCTCCCTGGAGACAGAGAGGGGGAATACCGGCATGACAAATGAATGTCGCTGCGTTAGATTTTAGAATGACCTGCTGGCCTAGTTAGAGAGGACACCGTGCACCCAGGACTGCATGTCTTCACATCACAGCTCAAGTCACGCTGTTAGTTGTCTCCAGGGTGTCCAGAGGTCTGGAAAAAATCTTCATCGAAATTGAATGCCTTGAAAAAGTCTTAAAATGTCTTAAATACAGTTATTAGGTCTTATTTTTTCCACCGTGCAATGCCAGGTTTCTTTGTGCCTGCATTTTTTTTTTTTTAACATCTTTTTTCTTACCCTACCCAATTGCGGTTTCAGAACTTTCAGCTACTATCAGGGTTGCCACGGTCATGGAAAACCTGGAAAAGTCATGCAATTTCAAAAATCTCGTTTTCCAGGCCTGGAAAAGTCATGGAATTAGTAAAATCCTTGAAAGTTGTGGAAAAGTCATGGAATTTTGTTGTGTGTAATGAAATTGTTACAGTAATCTTCCGTGGATAACCTTCCATGTAATGTAACATAACGGCAAATTTATTTTCTGTAGCTGTTGACATAACGTAGCTGTAATATGTGTCGATGCATGACAACGTTTTGTTTACTATCAACTCTTGACATTGGATTTTAGTGCGTCTTGTATTTTATATCAATATTTTTATGGAAAATTCATGTTTTATTTCAATAGCTTCCATGTAATGTGATGCAGTGACTCTAAAGCACTAAAATCCACTATAAAGAGGTGTGTCCTCAGCGTAGTAATAATTTCTGGTATTGATTCAGAGTCACCGCCTCACATTACATGGAAATTCTATTATGGATCCTTGAAAAGTCATGGAAAAGTTTTGAAATTTTATCCGTGAAAATGTGTGGGAACCCTGTACTATGTTCAGTCAGAAATAGGCTGATTTTGCGAGCTCGGTTTGTTTATTTCGGCTTTTAAATTGGCCTTAAATTAAATTCCAAAGTAGCATTCAAAAGGTCTTAAAGAGTCTTAAATTAGTTTTTCTGGAACCTGTAGATGCGCTGTCTCTCAGTTGGAAACTCTCTCTCTCCTCTCCTCTCCTGTCACAAAAAGTAATTAACTCCTTAATGGGAATGGATTACCCCGCCTGCCTTCATTTAAAAGGGTCTGCACTCAGAAGCCAGCATTTGGTGGTTCAGGTTTGAATGAGGTAAACTTACTTAGCTGATTGAGTTCAGCCAATCATATTTCCTTGAACATTTGAGCTTGGGCCAGATGTATGATAATGTCTTAAAAAGCAACAGGTCATTTTGCTCCATAAATATGGATATCTGCCAAACTCCTTCTGCTCCCATTCCTCTTCTTCTTTTCTTTTACCAGCCGGGTTTCCATCCAAGTTTTCTTTTATTTGAATTGGGATCTTTTTGAATTGGAAAGGCTAAACGGACATGAAATTTGACAAACTTTTCCAATATCACAGCAAAATGTTCTGCTCATTTGAAGCAGAAAATTGAGAAATAATGAGGGGAACAGCACTGAAAACGCATTTGTCAAATACATAATGATGAAGGCTTCTTTGTGATGTTCTGAAAGTTCATGTAAAAATTTGCTGGCCTTTTTTCACCCATTCATCACAGACCTCCTCCTTGTTGTCTCTGATTTTCTCTCTCCTCCTCCCTTATTTCCCATTTGCCTCCCAATTAAAGTAAAATCAGTTTAACCTCGTTATCCTAAAGTTCAGTATCCTGGTTGTCCCATTTCACTCTTACTTTCACCTTCCTCCTCTTCAGCCTCTTCCCCCTCCTCCTCCTCTTTCCCCCTCATTTTCAGTCTAATACAATAATAAAAAAAAAAAAACACTCATTCTCCTCTCCTTCCTCCAGATCTTGAAGTTCATCTCGGACTTCCTGGCCTTCCTGGTCCTCTACAACTTCATCATCCCCATCTCGCTCTACGTTACCGTGGAGATGCAGAAGTTCCTGGGCTCCTTCTTCATCGGCTGGGACCTGGACCTCTACCACGAGGAGAGCGACGAGAAGGCCCAGGTCAACACATCGGACCTCAACGAGGAGCTGGGACAGGTGTGGAATAATAGTACACACACACACACTTTGGGGAAATCACACCCCTTCTCCTGTGGTGTCTACAAACGTGTGTGTGTGTGTGTGTGTGTGTTTCGGTTCCCCAGGTGGAGTACGTGTTCACGGATAAGACCGGCACGCTAACGGAAAACGAGATGCAGTTCCGCGAGTGTTCGATCAACGGGATCAAGTACCAGGAGGTCAACGGCAAACTGGTACCAGAGGGACTGACCGACGACTCCCCGGACGGCTCCACACCTCACCTGGTAACACACACACACACACACACACATATGCAAATGCATTGGACACACACACACACACTTGCCTACACTTGCATGAGACTTGGTTTGTGCGATCTGATGCTAACTTTAAAGAAGTAGAGTATTGCAGCTCCATAAAATGTCAGGAACTCATGAACAGTTCAGATAACAGATCTGATGAAGGAAAGATGAAAAGTATAATAAAAAATGATTAGTATTGTCATTCATTATTTACTCCCTACTACTTTATTTACTCCCTTACTACTTTACTCCCTTTGTGTTTATAATGTGTCTATTTTTATGGCTTTTAGTTCATTCTAATCTCTCTGTGCTTCTAATGTGTTCTGTTTTTGTTGTAAAGCACTTTGTAACCGTGAAAGGTACTATATAAATAAAGTTTATTATTATTATTATTATTCTTTCTCAACAACATGTAAATATGAAGGCTTTGGCAAGTCATGGCCCGGCAAAGCTTTTATTTTCATGAAAATATGAAAAAAATCGGATAGGATGCAGCAAAGAAAAAAACGATTAAGTAAAATTCGAGAGAATTCGGGGTATTAAACATAATGCAACAGACAATTGTAATGCTCGAACCTATACAGTAAAAATATATGAATGAAAAACAATATGTGTGAAAGTTGAGTGTGCTAAATAGCAACAGTAGAAACATATTACTGAGGCTCAGAAAATGAATGAAAACTATGTACAGTATGAAAATATATGCAGTATGAAAATATGCAGCTATGCAGTATATAACAAATGTGAATTTACATGTGCAGGATATAAAAAATATGCATTGCCAGCTCCAAAGCTACAATGTTGGATCAGTCTATAGAAGGCCATACATACAGTATATACTATACATCTAATTATTAGCTCTTCAATTTATCAAAACTTCTATCAAAACACTGCATGGTTACACTGAGAGATCCACAAACATGTACCATATGTATTCATCCAGCTCAGTTCCAAATCAGTGTGATGTGTTGGAATAAGGAATGATTTTAGTTAGTGTCTCATTTGCAATTATTGTCCTTTCTTCACCTCTCCTCCTTCCCCGTCTCCCCCTCTCCTCCCTGTCCAGACCGGCGAGGAGCTGCTGTTCCTCAAGGCGGTCTCGCTGTGTCACACGGTCCAGATCAGCTACGACCAGCCGGACTGCCCGGCCGGGGGGGGGGGGGACCCCTTCTCCCACGCCAACGGCATCTCCGCTCAGCACATGGAATACTACGCCTCCTCGCCGGATGAGAAGGCTTTGGTCGAGGCGATGAAGAGGTAAGGTTACGCTCCTTAAAACCGCGGGTCCGGATGGGCCTGGATCTCCCAGGTGTTTGTTTGCATGAACCGCTGTGCCTCGGCGAGACTACTGTGAGCCGGATTATAGCCATGATTCGGCCACAACCGATTTTCAAGATCAGACCGAGTCGGCACTAGTTTGTGGTGGATGGATGTACAGATGATTTTGTAGTAAAGGGGTAAAGATTTTAATCTGTGTGAGACTTTTATGACTCAAATCCGGACAATTCTTCACGTATTCCTGTAGTGTGAACGGGTCTAGGGCTGCAACTAACAATTATTTTCATCGTCGATTAATTTGTTGATTATTTTCTCGATTAATCGATTAGTTGTTTGGTCTGTAAAATGTCAGAAAATGGTGAAAAATGTGGATCAGTGTTTCCCAAAGCCCAAGATGACGTCCTCAAATGTCTTGTTTTGTCCACAACCCAAAGATATTCAGTTTACTGTCATAGAGGAGGAAAGAAACCAGAAAATATTCACATTTAAGAAGCTGGAATCAGAGAATTTTGACTTCTTCTTAAAAAATTACTCAAACCGATTAATCGATTATCAAAATAGTTGCCGATTTAATTTAATAGTTGACAACTAATCGATTAATCGTTGCAGCTCTAAACAGGTCAGCAACCCAGGTCTGAACCAGCAATAGCCAATGAGAGTTGAGCACGAGAGAAGGAAAAAGTAACAAAGGAAGTGTGTTTTAATTAAAAAAAAAAAAAAATGCTCCTTCTTCATGTTTATTGTGGCTCCATGTTGGAGTAGCGCAAGAACTTGTGTTTTTTTTTTACCAGATTGGGGGATTATGTGGCATTAGGACATGAGTAATCCCAGTCTTTACCTCGTCGCCAAGTGTGTGTGCCTCAAAGACGAAAAAAGAAATCTATGAAAGCCAGTCATTAAGTGTGTGATACCCAATCTTTTCATCCATAATGTTCACGCCACATCATGGAATGGCTTTGAATCCTGGCTCCTTCTCACTTTCTTACCTCTCTTTACTGCGCCGGCCCCCCTAAGAAATAATTAAAGCACTCGAGGGGGTGTCGGACTGCCAGCCAAAAAGAAAGTGACACTTTTTATTGCTCGCTTTGATTTATTTATATATTTTATTGCCACGGTAATATAGCACAGGCAACAAAATACCGTCCAGAGAGAGGTAGAAAACACCTCAGCTGCCCTAGAGGGGGGAAAAACATTATTAGGGAGGGACCAGTTACTGCTGTATAATAGATGTTGAGTTTGATGGAAGGTTTGGTTAGAGGCAGTGAAGCTAACAAGCACAGATCCTGGGGAAAAGCTCCTCCAGTTCTTCAGGATTCTCCTGGCAGCATATTACAAAAAAATAATTACAGCAATGTAAAATACACAATTTGAATGTATCTGTAAGTAAGTTTAGGCATAGTAAAAAATTGAGACATAGTTCAGCATTGTACTTGACAACAATGCATCCCATAACACCCATCTACTACACAAGTATAAAGAATCAGTCATAGTCATAAGACACACACACACACACATACCAGAGAATACTCATTCATAATACATGCAAGTATACACAAACACTATCATTGACAGACTAAGAGTAGACACTCATGTGATATGGCTTCGAGTTTTCATAAGACAAGAAATATAAAAACACAAATAATGTTATGACAAGGAAAATATTGGTTGGACCCAGCTTATATAGGCAGCCCATATGGAAGATATTGGTTAGTTAGGAGAAGTGACTTCAGGGCTCTTTTGAACTGCTGTGAAGACAAATTCAAAAAAAATGTAACGGCAGAGAATTCCATATTTTGGACCCTCGGTAGAGTATGCTAAACAGAGATTGGGAAGTACGGGAATGGGGGGGAACGGTTAGTCAGCCTCACAGCATGAAGTTTCCTCCCGCAGTCCAAAGACATGCAACTCAGGTGGATTGGAGACTCTGAAATTGCCCATAGGTGTGAATGCATGGCAGGTAGATGCAGCTGTTAACTGCTCTTTGTCTGTGTGTTTCCTCAGGCTGGGAGTGGCGTTCACCGGCAGCAACGGAGAAACCATGGAAATCAAAACGTTTGGCAAGTCAGAGGAGTAAGTCTCACCTCATATCTCTTACCAAAAGATCCAAAGTCATTTTAGACTGTTTCATGACAACGTTTATGATGGAGGATGGGGGAAATGATCACCAGCCACCTGCTGAATGGTGGTTAATTTGGTCTACCGCTAATAAGCCAACATCACTCTCTCTCTCTCTCTCTCTCTCTCTCTCTCTCTCTCTCTCTCTCTCTCTCTCTCTCTCTCTCTCTCTCTCTCTCTCTCTCTCTCTCTCTCTCTCTCTCTCTCTCTCTCTCTCTCTCTCTCTCTCTCAGGTATAAACTGCTCCATGTGTTAGAGTTCGATGCTAACCGCAGGAGGATGAGTGTCATACTGCAGACTCCCTCAGGTAACACCCTCAATTACACACTAACAGTTTTATCAAGGCCCTCACTCAGGTGACATTTCTCTGTATTGAGCTGTCTAGAGCGGAGGGGTCCGGGGACCACCAGGGGTCCTTGAGGGGGTTCCAGGGGGTCCCCAGCAAACTGATGAGTTGTTAAACTTCACCATTTTTTCATTTACAAGAAGTTAACTCCATTAGAGAATGTAGAAGAATGACTGTTTTGATCATAGTTTCTCTGTTATCTCCTCTACCTACAATACAGATAGTCATGGAATTCTGGACAAAATCATATCTAACAATAAAAATATTCTCAGATTTGGGTCAGAGAGACAAAATCTCAGCAAAAGGGGGTCCGTGGCTCTAATGTTGGACTAAATTAGGGTCCTTGATATGAAAAAAAGGCTGAGAATCACTGGTCTAGAGTCTTTTCTCATCAGTGCTTGTAGATTATGATACATTCACGGAAAAGTATAAACTGGGATGGTCACTGATTTAAATGAAATTGTTCAAATGGAGAAAAGTCAGTCTTCTCATCGCAGTTTTTCCGTGAACACTAACTTGAGCGAGTGAGCGATTCAAGGAAATAAGTCTTTTATTTGTGTAGCGCTTGTGTAGCACTTTTCTTTACAAAGTTACAATGTATTGTAAAATAAAAGGAAGACACATTAACATATCCACAGTCAGCTGTAATAAAGGGAAGACTTGCACTGCTTTCTTCATATTTATAAATAAATGTCAAATGGTAATGCTGCCCAAATGTCAACCGTAATTGCATATAAAGAAATGTACTGGTCGGGCTTTAATTCAGGTAAGTGGAAAGTAAGTATTTCACTGTGGTCAAAGTATATTTAGTATCTAAATGACTGTGCCGTCTTCCTGCTGTGTTGACTCTCCAGGAGGGAAAATGCTCTTCACCAAGGGAGCAGAGTCGGCCATCTTGCCTTTCACCACCAGCGGAGAGATAGAAAAGACCAGACTGCATGTGGACGAGTTCGCCTTGGTGAGCAATACACTCACACAGACAGACCGGCAGTGCTTGAATCCACACTTTGTATGCACATTTTCATTCATACGTTTCTGCTTAACATAACTACCATTTTGCTCTACTCCTGTTTATATTCTGTTCTTGTTTGATGTATTCTTCCATCAGTTGCTGCTTCTGTAATCGCCCGTTTCCCTAGGGGGATCATTAAAGTTTCTAATCTAATCTGAAAAGACAGACAGAGACACACTCGCACACACACAGAGAGAGGAACACTCAGACATACAGAGTTCTGTCTCATTTTATTTGGAACTAGAGCCATACATATAGTTGCCATGTTAGCACCACAACCCTGTTTCCATGGTCAATGTCAAGTCATTCTATAAAAGCTAAATCTTGGAACATGGTGATGTTATGGATGCCACTGTTACATATAGTGTTGTTACGATATCCGAAATTGCAATACTACTTAAAAACCATTTCAATTAAAAAACATTTTTTCAACAATATCTTTATTGGTTTTGTAACATAGCAGCCCTTGGGCCGAAAGAAGCAACAAAGTACAAAAATACAGTCAAATAAATGCCAGATCAGCCCAACCCTCCCTCCCTAACACCACCACCCACCCCATACCCCCCAAAGCCCATCCCCCATAACCCACACATGACCGACACACCCACCCACCCACCCACCCCATCAGGTCCAACCACTAATTCTAGAGTATTTACCGAAACAAAGAAAAAGAAATAAATAAAAACAGTACAGGAAAGAGAAAAGAACCAGCAATCACTATAAGACAAACATGTCTGACCTACACATGACAGTTGGATTCAATACTTGCTTGAATATAAAAGGAGTATTATGTTGTGGACTCCAGAAATGTTAGAAAACCAGCCCAAAATCTTTTTAAACTCTCCAGGCTTTCCCTTCACGTTATACGTTATCTTTTCATTCGGTATACATGACGCTAATTCATTAGTCCATTCAATTTTAAATTTTATAAACTTTCAATACTTTAACTAAATGTGTTCTAAATGTGAAATTCCATGTCATCGTCACATCCAGAGGGCGTATACGTGCTGATCACAGTAGTTAATAGATAAAGGATTGGAACAGACAGAGCTGTGGTCTGGCTCTGGACAGTGGACTGCAGCAGCCAGTTAAACTGAAAACATAACAGTGCCAAACAGTCCACCACGCCTTCAGATTAATCCCAGTTCATCTAAACTGGTGGACAAACTGGTTCCAGGAACCGCATGTGGAACTATTTTGTTTACTGAGCCAACAAAGACAGACATCAAAACCCCTGTGTGTGAAAGCTGCTAGACAGCTGTCCAGGTCAGGTGTGCTCCTGCTCACACTCCTTATTTACCGCGGTATCATAGCAACCAATTTGTAGATATTAAACTTATTGGTATGGAAGTCACAATTGGCATGGTGACATGCATATTTCCATCCAAGAACACTTTCCCCCAGCAAAAGCTCTAGTTTTCACTCTCTGATGAAATGTCCAAATATCTTAACTCTGAAAGGCTTCTTGACCCATATTTCACTGTGTGTGTGTGTGTGTGTGTGTGTGTGTGTGTGTGTGTGTGTGTGTGTGTGTGTGTGTGTGTGTGTGTGTGTGTGTGTGTGTGTGTGTGTGTGTGTGTGTGGTGTGTGTGTGTGTGTGTGTGTGTGTGTGTGTGTGTGTGTGTGTGTGTGTGTGTGTGTGTGTGCCTCAGCCTTGCCTTTCCCAGCATTGTAATGATTACTTTTGGCTCTGTCGCTCTCTGTTCCCATTAGACTGTAAATTCTTCACCACAACAGCCTTACACACACACACGCACGCACACACACACCACACACCACACACACACATATCCACATCCAGCCCCCACATCGTGTCATCGGTCGTCAGTACCCAGAACTCGGTGCTCTGGACCGGGGGTTGATTTGTGGTCGTCTAGCCCTCAGGCTGGTTCCATGATTTAAAGCCGAGCTCTGATAATTTGTTTTTCTCTTCTCTCTCTCTCTCTCTCTCTCTCTCTCTCTCTCTCTCTCTCTCTCTGCTTCCATTCCTCTGTCTCTGCCTTCTCTCCTTTGCCCTATCCGCATCTGTTATCTTCCAACCCTATGACATCTTCTCTTCCACCCTTCCTCTCTGCATGCTACCTCTTTATTTTCATTCATTCGTTCCTTCTTTCATCTCCTTTTTTGCTACATTTCTTTCTCTTGCTTTCTTTTCCTTTTTCCTTATGCCATCCTCTCCTCCCACGCTGACTCATGCCCCCCCCCACCCCCACCCCCCCAATTCTCTTTGTCTCGTGCCGTCCTCCTCTTCCCTCCCCATTCTCCCCTGCCATCTTTCTTTCCCTCCTCCTCCTCCTCCTCCTCCCCCCCCCCCCCCCCCCCACTCCAGAAAGGTTTGCGGACCCTGGTGGTGGCGTGTCGTCACTTCAGCCCGGAGGACTACGCCGACGTGGACCGGCGCCTGAACGCCGCCCGCACCGCCCTGCAGCAGAGGGAGGAGCGGCTGCAGGAGGCCTTCGGCTACATCGAGAGGGACCTGCAGCTGCTGGGGGCCACGGGGGTGGAGGACAAGTACGCACGCATATGAACGGATAGAGATTATGTTAAAGTCGGGGGCGAGAGTGCACGTCGTCCCATAGATAGCCGATCTCTGATCTCAAAGAAGCGGCTTTTTTTTTTTTTTTTTTACATTTTTCAGTTAAGGAGAAAACTGATCAACAGGTGTCAGGTAGGACTGTAGTCGAGACGGCTTTGGTCGAGCCCAAGTCCGGATCGAGTCATTGGTGAGTCGAGTCCGATTCAAGACCAAGGCCGAGGGGGGAGTTGAGAGGGTCGAGACCAAGACCGAGTTGAGAGGGTCGAGACCGAGTTGAGACCAAGACCGAGGGGGGAGTTGAGAGGGTCGAGACCAAGTCGAGACCAAGACCGAGGGGGGAGTTGAGAGGGTCGAGATCAAGACCGGGGGGGGGAGTTAAGAGGGTCGAGACCGAGTCGAGACCAAGACCAGTGGGGAGTTGAGAGGGTCGAGATTGAGTCGAGACCAAGACCAGGGGAGAGTTGAGAGGGTCGAGACCAAGACCGGGGGGGGGGGGGGGAGTTAAGAGGGTCGAGACCGAGTCGAGACCAAGACCGGGGGGGGAGTTGAAAGGGTCGAGACCAAGACCGGGGGGGGGAGTTTAGAGGGTCGAGACCAAGACCGGGGGGGGGAGTTGAGAGGGTCGAGTCAAGACCAAGACCGCAAAACTACCAATTCGAGACCAATACCATAGCAATGTGTTATCCAAGGCTACCATTGTATTTATTGACTAAAATAGCATATTTTTGTTTATTGCCTAAAATAGAAGGGAGGTTTCTAAAGACATTTCAACAAAATTAGCATGTTTTGAGGACAAAATTAATTGTAGGCAGCTTGTTTATGTTCATAACATACAGTAGTTGCACATTTACTTAACTAGAAGTGGATTCATCTATTTCACCTACTTTTTCTTACTGCTCCACAACCACATGCTGCTCTCAGCACGGCTTGACTGAAAATATTCTTACCTGTAATTTAAGAAGGAGAAGACGAAGGAAAAAAGACAGAGAAAGACAGAGCGAGAGCAGGAGTGACGTTACATATGGACATGCTGAGTTGTTGTTTTTTTATCAAATGAAGTCATTGGTTGGGTAGTTGGCATGTCACCAATCAGCAGGCACTAAACCTTTCAGTGGGCGCATAACTTTATCAACTGTGAAAATTGTATCATTCACTGCTGGTCACTTTCTTAGAAGAGATTATAATTCTAAAAACAATAATATTATGTAACGGTAATTCATCCGAGGCCGATTCAAGTCCGAGTCATATTCACTCCCGAGACCGATTCAAGTCCGAGTCATATTCACTCCTGAGACCGATTCAAGTCCGAGTCATATTCACTCCTGAGACCGATTCAAGTCCGAGTCATATTCACTCCCGAGACCGATTCAAGTCCGAGTCATATTCACTCCCGAGACCGATTCAAGTCCGAGTCATATTCACTCCCGAGGCCGATTCAAGTCCGAGTCATATTCACTCCCGAGACCGATTCAAGTCCGAGTCATATTCACTCCCGAGACCGATTCAAGTCCGAGTCATATTCACTACGAGTCCGAGACGAGACCAAGACGGGTACCACAGCCCTGGTATCAGGTGGCAGTAGCACAAGACGCTCACATGGGACAACAGCAGAAACCCTGAGGAAGGCTTCTGGGAAATGTCAGCTGTGTTGAGGCCGCCTTCTGTCCAAATCAGCTCGAGCTTCATTTCTCTCCCTGCCTGTGTTTCCCTATTTGATTTGCTTGCATTTCTACATTTTAAACAACCAGAGCTTAGGATCAAAGGATTGGCGAAAAATCAGCAAGGGAATTTCTAGCCTCAATGGATACATGATGTATCCGTGCAACCCTAAATATGTGTGTGTGTGTGTGTGTGTGTGGTTTCATTCTAAAGCAAGAGAGGTTCCACCTTTTGAAAAATGTGACAGTTATTTTGACAAAATTAAACTCAGTACTCAGGTTATTAACTATCTGGAGCCCATTATTCACAAAGTAATAGCATTTTAGAGGGTGTAACCTGTTTGTATGTTTGTATTTAATATTGAACAATTCAACATTTTTTTTTTGTTGAGGGATGCACTAATTAGGGCTGTGCAAAAAAAATCGATACAGCTGAGTACTGCAATTTTTTTTTTTTCCATGAGATCGATTTTCCAGCCCCTCGTATCGATACGTTAAAAAAAATGATTCATGTTTTAAACAGATTTATAATGTCCTTAAATTTCCATACAATCATATCGTGACACGTATCGTGATATGTATCCATGTGAGGTCCGTGCCAATACCCAGCCTTAGCACTAATCAA
>NW_027282719.1:0-84098 GCF_046629955.1 Centroberyx affinis
ACTAACGCAAAGAAACAAGTTCATATTCATTTTTAAGCAACACAATACTAATGTTTTAACTTTAACTAGAGCCAGGCTGAGGTTTGCAAAAGACCATAAGGATTGGACCGTAGAGGACTGGAGTAAGGTCATCTTCTCTGATGAGTCCAATTTTCAGCTTTGCCCAACACCTGGTTGTCTAATGGTTAGACAGAGACCTGGAGAGGCCTACAAGCCACAGTGTCTCGCACCCACTGTGAAATTTGGTGGAGGATCGGTAATGATCTGGGGGTGCTTCAGCAAGGCTGGAATCGGGCAGATTTGTCTTTGTGAAGGACGCATGACTCAAGCCACGTACAAAGTTGTCCTGGAATAAAACTTCTGCTGTGACAATGTTCCCCAACTCTGAGGATTGTTTTTTCCAGCAGGACAATGCTCCATGCCACACAGCCAGGTGTGGATGGAGGACCACCAGATCAAGACCCTGTCATGGCGAGCCCAATCTCCAGACCTGAACCCCATTGAAAACCTCTGGAATGTGATCAAGAGGAAGATGGATGGTCACAAGCCATCAAACAATGTTGTCAGTAGTTTATAGAACAAAACAAAAATGTTCATTTTACTCAAACACATACCTATAAATAGTAAAACCAGAGAAACTGATAATTTTGCAGTGGTCTCTTAATTTTTTCCAGAGCTGTATATATAATATATATATATATATATATATATACACATATACATACATATATATACACACACACATATATATATATATATATATATATATATGTATATATTATATATTCTTATTCCTGTGAACAACTGGCCAAATGTAGACAAAGTGATGTCAAGATATTTCCAGTGCAGCTACAATGGAGTTTCAGTCCCTCTGAATCAAAGAGCGACGGCTTCTTTCTAGAGGTGCCATTTTGCACCAACATTCAACAATCATACAGGGAGAAATCCATTGTAGAAGAGGCAGAGAGACCAGTTTCTCCACCCACAGTAGCCTCAATAGACCAGAATGCAATGCAGCCATGACATCTTGGGTTTTGAGTAAGGGGTGTAAATTTTCACGACTGGTCTCTCCACCTACACATTCACACCCACACCTACACACTGATGCAACAAATTAAGGCACATAGACCTCTCAAGCGTGACGTTTTTTCAGCGCAAATAAGTGATTCTGGATTGTGCCCCCTTTCAATCTAACATGAAAATGAATAAAGGAGAATAAAAAATGATTGCCTTTAACCACATCCAACGCAATCTTGATTATGAATTTCTTTATTTGTTGAGGTGAATCCTGATGGTTTTGAAGCTGCAATGAAAAAAGTAAGGAGGATAATGCAAAATAAAAAATCAGCAACGTGCTAAAATTCAGCAACGTGCTAAAATGTTCATTATATCATATAGTCATTTCTACTTACATTATTTCACCCATTTTAAGAACAGAATGCTTGGCAAACAGGATCCAAAAATCCCAGTTCACTTTCACCATAGGCAAAAAACCCCCACTAGGATCCGGATATAATCTGAAAGCCCCAAAATGACGACAACACTTGAAAGGTCTATTCTGTGGAGGTTTTCGAAGGGCATTTAAACAGTTTTTACTTGATTTCAATGTATTTATAAAGGGTCTAAAATGTATAAATATCAACAAGTGTCAAGGCTGTCAAATTCATTTAGTTTGGAGAGGAATAATACGCCTTTTCTGTAAAGAAATGTTTTTATGTGTTTCATTCACATTTATTTCATTTTCATATATTGTATTCCAAGTAATGTTCTGTGTTGAACAGAATATGTTGGTTTACAATAAAAAAAAAAATACAGTTTATGGTTGTACTATCTACAATCAGACAGCACATAAATGGACCTCCTGCTAGCTTGGCTATAGGCACTATCAATAAAAAAAACAACTACATTTCCCTGCTTCTGCACTCCTGACAATGACAACAACATGAATGATGAATGGCAGCTGAATAGACTGTTAATGTTTAATGTTGTTTGCACGTGCAGACAGACAGGCTATAGCCCAAGCTAGCAAAACGGATGATATTTAGCAATATTTTCCTCTAAAAAGTAACTAGATTACTCATTTTGGGGGCAGTTACACAGGTTTCAACAGGTTTTCCATCACCCATCTCCCTGTTTTTATTACTATTAGGTTCACAGGTATGATGTTGGTAAAGAAAGGGAGTGTCCTGGGCTATTTTCCATGGATAACTTGGTTCAGAGCTGACAACAACACTACAATAGATGTCATTTGGAGAGTATCCCTTTCTTCATGCTTTATCGTGGGCCTACACCAGAGGAACCAGTCGTGATGGGAGTGCTGGGAGTGCTGGGAGTGAAGGTTGTAGGATGAGCAGTGTCTTCGTCTCCACACTGAGTTCCATTACATCTGGCCACACGTTTCACTGTTACCTTCAATGGTCCGAGGGCATTGGCGCCAATCTGCCTGAGGAACTGAAACAGAGGAAAAGAAACTGTTGGACAACATGACACATGATCGTGTTAGTGCCATGCTTTTCCCACCGAGCCTCACAGGAAGAGAGCTTGTTGAGGAGATCATGGGGTCTAAGGAGGCGGCCAGACAGAGGCTTTGTAGGCTTTGTTGATACGTCGACTGATGGCGAAGAGAACAGAGGACTGTCCGTCTCTTCTTTACGCAGCATTGTCAGTATTTTCTTGTATGTCAGAAGTTGAAACCATTTGAACTTTTTTTGGACCACAATATACTGAATCATCTGTTAACTGTTCACTAGCCTGCAAAGGTGCAGCTCGCCTTTTGTCTTGATTTTCAAAATGGAAGAGAAGCTAATTTCACTCGAACACAGCTTTAGCCTACCAATTTACAAAGACAGAAACAGAACTATTATGGCCTGGCATTATATTAGTGCTGGTTTTCCAGGTTGGTTAAACACACAATGTTCAAATTGTGGATCCGGATATTGATATTTCAATTGGCTAGCAAGCACAGCTATATGATGGTTAAGGATGAGGAGATCAATGTTTTTGTGTTTACAGATTATCCACTTTTTACAATCAGATTAAGAATAGAGAATAATTCCATATTCTAATTTCATACATTTCATCTGTTTCTGTCTGGCCGCTGCCTAATTGACTCTGAAAGAGCTTGTGGCTCCTAACAAATAGAACAACAAACAGAAAAAGATCAAACCTCTTCAATGTAAACGGTCATGTCATCTTCCATCAGCTGCATAGAGCTGGAGAGCTTCACTTCAGCATAAGCAATGGTTGTCAGGTCTGAGGAAGAACGAAAAATCAGTGCTAAAGTTGATAATCAAGATGAATTCATGGGTGTGTGCATGTATACACAATACAAACATAACAAACATACATACATACATACATACATACATGTATGTGTATCTTCATAGTGATTCATCTTGTGTGTGTATAACTGTATAATGACTTCATTAGAACTTTACTGATGATAATTCATACTAACAACATGCTTAAACAACATACCTAGAGTTGCTGAGGTAAAATCTGGTGTTGTCACAGATGATGGGGCTTGAGTTGATGTAACCCCTGTAAAGTCAACATACATGAGTAATGTTCATGATCAACCAGCTTAACTTGTTTTTTTTCTTGCTTCAGGAGTATAATCCAACACTTATATTTGACAGGAATTAAATATCATATGATCTTAAAGCTATGGTAGCAAGCGAGAACAGTCATACACTGTTCTCAGCTCTTGGTATAATTGTTTGCTGCTACAATTTGGTTTCTGAACGGCTGAGCGGACTGTTTCAAGCCGTCCCATTAGCCGGTTGTTGTTGCCAGGGTCCGAAGTTAACACCCGGCAAGACTCAAATGCATCAAATGTGTCTTTGGCAGATGAATAAATAAGAGCCACCTGCCACACTGGCTGGACACTTTTCAGTCGATCTCATTTGAATACCTCAGTTATATACAGTCTTTGGTTTTTGCCTGTTCTCAAACTTTGTCCTTGCTGGCCACCGTACATTCTCTTTGACCATGAGCCAATCAAATCTCTCTCAAAAAGGGCCCCTGATCGGCTGCCTGTTACATAACGTAACGTAATTTCTCATTATTCCAATTTGGCAACACATGGCAGGTGTGAAGCCACCAAAAAGACAAAAAGAAGAAGAAGAAAAAAGAAGAAAGAAAAGTGAGAAAGTTTTAAATTAAAATTCTATATCTGCTCTTGTGTCTGTATTGAATATTTCAGAGAGTACCTGATTCTATACATGAAATAGCATTGAAAACAGGCAGAGTGACACATTTCTTGAAAAATGCATATTAATTAATATGGCCAGTAAAAATTATTTAAATATAAGTTAATTTTTGGATGCTGGTTGAGGCCAAAAGTGAGTTCAGAAATGAAGTGAATCTGAATTTATCTTCTATATGAATGTTTAGCACCAACATAGCACCAGCACATAATGTCTTAGTTCAGGTATTCCATGTATGATGATTAAATATAAATGTCTTACTTGTCACAACAACAGATGAAGTGTTGAGGCGGAAGTCAGGTGGTGCAACTGATATAATTGCAGCCGCCACATCACTCGCAGATATTGAACTTACATCATTGAATATCAGATCAGCATCGACCACAACTGATCCGGATCCTGGACTGTGAACAAAATTTGAAAAGTGGTTGGAAAGTGGTTTGTTCTCATTCAACATGGCAAATACAAAAATCCTAAATTGACTACCAAGGAAATAAAAGTTCATATATTTCATGACTATCACAAAACTATGAGCCAGATGCCAAGATCACAGTATCTACTGGTTTCAAAACACAAAATTTAAGACTTTTAACACCTGGAATTGAATGTAAGACCAATTTAAAAACCAAAATAAAGAACATATTTCACTATCTATTGAACATAGTTAGTGAAAGTTCTGAAACTATAAAAAGGCAGCATAAGAAAAAGGAATTTAAGAGTCACACAACAGGAATTTATGTGGGAGGGATATCAAGTCCAAAAACCTTTGCATATTGTACTTAACCTATACTCATTAACTCTGTTCTGTATGAATCTAAGCGTGGGCATGACCTCTAATAATGTATTTAAGACATTTAATACATTAAAGGCCACAACTTTAGATCATTTATTTATCATTATCACCATGATACAAGGGTATGTTTTTGAGGTAGTGCAAATGGAATAGGTAAATCTGACCATAGACCAAAATTGAGAGACCAATTAAAGATGTTATTGGGAAACCTAGGTCTGGATAATTCCTGTAGTAGATATAGTGTAGTAAATGGTAACTGTGACAAAACCTTTGGATATTGGGCCATAAAGCAAGGTGTTCATGAACAATCATCCCTCAGCATTGACTGCCACAGATATCTGTAGTCACATCATTCACTTACATTCATTTTGAAAAGTTTGAGAAAAACATAATGAACAAACATTTCAAACACTTCAAACATGTTAGCAGATGTTGATGTCAGAGGTTGACAGTTCATGAACTCATAACCAGAAAGAAAAAATGTGAAGATGTTCTACCGAGAGAAAAAGCAACAAAGAAGATACCGTTGTTGTTGGCAAAATTGCCCATCTGCATTGCCTGAAAATATTGCCTACATATTACAGCCTCAAAGTTCCTAAGTGCAGTTCCAAAATTCAACAGTAAGATCCTTTGCTGCAAACCTGTAGCCATTGATCCGACTTCGACTGTAATTGCGTCCAAAAGCTGCATTACCGATGTAATTCATCTGTAAAAATAGAAGGTACCAACAGTTGAATTCACATTAAAAAGGAACAGACTGATATTAAATTCATGTACAGAAGTAGAAAGAAATCCTGGAGGATACAAAGCATGTGTGTTTTGAAACGTTCCCAAAATGTACTCATTATATGCGTAGCAGCCACACTTAATAAAAAAAAAAAGATGTCATTTTTGACTTACCATTGACACTACTTCATTTGATAATACCAGGTAATCCGCTGACGTTGTGTGTGCCAGAGTCTCTGTGAATACCCTCTCCAGATTGAACTTCAAGTTGAACACTGCCTCTTGGATTGGGGCAAATGTTGCACTGACAGGTGGTGAAGTTGCACTGACTGGTGGTGAAGTTGCACTGACTGGTGGTGAAGTTGCACTGACAGGTGATGAAGTTGCACTGACTGGTGGTGAAGTTGCACTGACAGGTGATGAAGTTGCACTGACTGGTGGTGAAGTTGCATTGACAGGTGATGAAGTTGCACTGACTGGTGGTGAAGTTGCATTGACAGGTGATGAAGTTGCTCTGACTGGTGATGAAGTTGCATTGACAGGTGATGAAGTTGCACTGACTGGTGGTGAAGTTGCACTGACAGGTGGTGAAGTTGTACTGTCTGGTGGTGAAGTTGCACTGACTGGTGGTGAAGTTGCACTGACTAGTGGTGCAATGAGTGGTGAAGACGTTGTGTTAAGGCCTGGTAAAATCACGTTGACAGCTGATGGATTTGGATTGAGTGGGTCAGCTGAGGTTGCACTGACTGGTGGTGAAGTTGCACTGACAGGTGGTGAAGTTGTACTGACTGGTGGTGAAGTTGCTCTGACAGGTGGTGAAGTTGTACTGTCTGGTGGTGAAGTTGCACTGACTGGTGGTGAAGTTGCATTGACTAGTGGTGCAATTAGTGGTGAAGACGTTGTGTTAAGGCCTGGTAAAATCACGTTGACAGCTGATGGATTTGGATTGAGTGGGTCAGCTGAGGTTGCACTGACTGGTGGTGAAGTTGCTCTGACTGGTGGTGAAGTTGCACTGACTGGTGGTGAAGTTGCACTGACTGGTGGTGCAATGAGTGGTGAAACCGTTGTGTCGGCTGGTGGATTTGGGTCAACTGAGGTTGCTGAAGTTGCACTCGGGATGGTCGAAGACATCGTAGTCGGGCTTGTGGTTTGAGCTGAAATCCCCCTGAGAGGCCCTTCAATGAAAATTAGAGGGAAATTTAATGCAATATGAATTAAGCTCATTTTATAGTTGAACCTAACGTAAAAGCAATGTAAAGCGTGAAGAACATGGTGGCGCTTACATTTAAGTTTTTATACTTCTGCGTTGACGTGTGTGTAGCATGTTGAAATTGTACAGTATACTGTTGATGAAAGTGGCTACCTAACAACACACCTCATGACCGCCTTATGATCGACCAATCAGAGTGTGCAAATCCACGTAGACCCGATGCAAAGTTGAGATTTTTGGGCAGGTACGCAACGCCTACCCAGAGACCCTTTTCAACCCTAAAAAACCTTAAACGTGGCAAATAGCGTCAAGTAGCGCCACTCCATTATTCAGTCTGGGATTGCCTCCATGTTAGCTGTTTTCTGTGTGTGGGGGGGCTATTTTCCCCCGAACCAATCACTAGTGACTGACTTATCTGGCCGCTCTGACGTTATTTTCAGTTACATTGATATTGGATGTATTAACTAACTTCTCCAATATTGTCTTTCCAAAGACAATATGTTGGTTAAGGAGTGATTTCAACAAATATTATTCTACTGAAACGCCAATGGAAAATCTGAAAAGTGGGCGGGACGAGATTCAGGAGTCTGGAACCAGGCTAGTGCAGAGATGATATCTTCATTAAAGTATGAAATACTCTCAAAAGTTAATTTCTCAGAAAATAAAATTTTGATTCTAGTATCCCGTAGGTTCAAATCAGTATCAGTTTTGACAAAATTAGTTTAAAGCTAAAATATCCAACTTTTCGCCTTGAGACAAGATGTGTATTTTTTATCCCGCCTTCCCCTTCAACAGTCGGTCAAGTTCTCATCCCAACACTTGTCACTCATCCTGAGGGGCCGTCTACCTTGAAACAGCATCTAGCCTGAAGCTGACCGGCATCCATAAAGCCACCAAAGAGGAGAGATCAAAGGACCAAAACATCGGCTCTCCAGAAAAGAAAAAAACCATCAACACTATTTTCCTTCTCTCCACTTTACTGTTTTAATACTCATGTTATTTATTTTATTATGGTCATTTATTTATTATCATCACCTTGGTACCATTTGTTTTATATATTTTATTCTCTTTGCCCCTTAGCTGTTGTAAAGCATCTTTGAGTACCATATAAAGCGCTCTATAAAATATAAATGTATTATTATTATTATTATTATAACTGACAATAAAATATACAGAGGTGATCCGTGTGTGCTGGAATCTCCTTTTTTTTTTTAGGAAAAACAAACAAATTCTATTGGCACTGGACAACCATGACATTCATAACCACTGGGTTGCAATGTAATGAGAACAGATTTCAACAATTTTCAAACTAAATAATTGCAAAAAGACAAATGATCCCATGCTAAAAAAAAATTTCAGACTTTTGTTAGTAAATGTGTATTACTATTACTAATAATAAATTCAAATACAACCCATAGCGAGTTTGACCTAACTAATTTTGGAATTAAACTCTTCAAGTAAAGAATAAAACGAAACATGTAATAAGAGAACAAAACCTACCTCTTGCTGTCTGCCCCAGCAGCAAGCCAAACAATAGGATGAACTGAACTGAATACATTCCGGCTCCTTTGTCAGCTCAGGCGGAGTTATTAACCAGACAAAAGAACAGTTTTCTGGGCTATAAGGAAGCTGGTGTCAGGTATATATACTGCCTGGAGAGAGTGGGAGTTGTCATTTCAGTTTTTGAGATGTGATACGTCTACGCTGGGAACACCTGACGAATGAGAAGTCACGGGCATGTGCTTTGTTGGGTTTTTTTTTTTGTTAGTACAGTATGTGAACTACTTTGACATTGTACTGAGCACTTTGAAGTTAAAAAGAAAAATTCCCCATGACAAGCGGACATAGGCTGTTATGGATGGTTGCAGTTGAAAAAAAACCACACAATCAATGAACCAAGAAACCTAAATTAAAGACATTTGCATAGTTATTTGATATGATTTTGCCAGTGATATTCTCACCATTACTGAGTTTGTGTCTCTGTGTGTGTATATGTACAAGGAAGGGAGAGAGAGAAACAATGAGAGAAGAGAGAAATTTGTCCAAACACAGATAATTTGCCCAGTTCTTTACTAGTTTTCTACATTTGTATTAACATGGTGGTATAGCATGACGAGGAACAGAGTGAAGAGGCTGTTGTACCTTCTAACATGAAGGCAACTAACAAGGTAGATACTGGTGAAAGGTGAAGGTGAAAACTGTCACCTGATACGACCATTTATAAAAACAGGGCATAACTGAGGTCTAGTCTGTTTTTTTGTTTGGAAAATCTTGGGGAGTGCAGCCATTCTGATGCTATTCGTGGATTTTGTTACCAGCCATGAAGAGTAAAACCTGATATATTCTTTAAAGGAGAAATCCCCCCCCCTCACATTCTCTTACACTGTTATATATCATCGATCTGTGGGGTTCAATACATTTATTTTGCAATGAAGTGTTGTAATTTACTTTTTTGGGGTACCCACTTTCACTCAACCTGTTTTGTTTACTTCTACTTAAGTTAGTGATTTCCTACATTTCCCAGAATGCTTTTCGACAACCCAGAGAGAACAGACGTGAACATGTTGCATTCAGTGGTGTGTTATATGTGTGAGTGGGGAGAGCAATTATAGTCCTAATAGGCCTAATAATAGCATGGTAAGAGCAAGAGAGCGTGTTTTTCCTGTCAAGAAAAAACAAGTCATGCAACTTTCTCAAAACACGTAACGTCTGGTGGCTGCATTGCATTCTGCTCTGTTGAAGCTACTGGTGGAGAAATTGGTCTCTCTGCCTCTTCTACGATGGATT
This sequence comes from Centroberyx affinis, assembly GCF_046629955.1. Taxonomy (NCBI): domain Eukaryota; kingdom Metazoa; phylum Chordata; class Actinopteri; order Beryciformes; family Berycidae; genus Centroberyx; species Centroberyx affinis. Next base: position 9,725 of record NW_027282719.1, read on the forward strand.
TCTCCCTGTATGATTGTTGATTGTCGGTGCAAAATGACGGCTCTAAGAAGCTCTCGCTCCTTTATTCTGAGGGACTGACACCAAAACCTGATGTTTACTGTTGATGTTTTAGATATCTGAAAAATGTTCTGCTATCAAACTATCAAATTGTAGCTGGGCTGGAAATATCTTGACTTGATGTCATGTCATCTATGTTTGGCCAGTTATCTGCGGGAATAAGAAAAATACAGCACCAAACAACAAAATGGACCCTAGGGTGGATTTCTCCTTAATTACGAATTCAGTGTTTGTGTCAGCTTCCCCATCAAATACTTTAAACATATTTTTCTCATACTTTGCGGACTGGTTCAGCTGCATTTTAGCCGCATTTTAGCCCTGAGTTTTATACTGGTTCGCTGTATTTGCAACATCTTGACTTTGATTACAGGCTAGTGCAAGATGTTTGTCACCTGTCATTCCTGCTATGAAGATGATTAACGCCACAGAGAAGCAGGAGGGGAAGGAGAGGGAAGAGATTAAAAAGACAGTAGCAAATACAATCTACAGGTTGTATATGATTGTGAATCGTGCATGACCTTACTGTTATTATAAAAGAAAATTGTGAGTTCTTTTAAATTGACGAATGATTCTTAATCAATCAATCATGTCAATCAAGAATTAAAAGAAATAGGCTACTAATATCCATATTGTACATAAAAAAACAATCATCAGTAACAACAAGTCATCAGCAGCAGGTATGAATTTTACATTACACATATTTATGAAAAACATTTATATAACACAGCTGAGAATTAAAGAGGGCAAATAGGCCATGAATGCAGAAAACTACATGAGCACAAATGGTGCTTTTCACATTCAAAAAGAGGGAAGTGAAGCAGACAAAGTAATGTTTTAACATTTTAATATTCTAATGCAATTTATTGGAGGCATACTGGAATAGACTCCAGTTCTCTGTGACCCTGAACAGGAATAAGCACCCAGCAAACATTTCCTCCTCCTGCGTCGAGGCCAAGAAGTCTAATAGACGTTGAGTCACAACGTGACTTTATTTCGACCATTTGCCGACATGAAAACATATAATCTTAGGGGAATGGTGATTTCGAGGAAAATTTGTTTTACAGCGGTGTAACCGAATAAATACTGTATTAAATTACAAGGATATAATTTTGTAACATGAGTGCGAACGGTAATGTTTACGCATGAATCGCAATGGTTATTATTCTAAACGCAGTATGCTATCATGTATATGGCCAATATATCTTCTCCCACGATCCTTGGCATTTCTCAGCTGCCTCTGCAGCTCTTCAACTCTTGCTTGAGCCTCAGTTACTTTATATTTGACTTAATCAGGGTCAAGGGCATAATGATGATCCTATGAAATATAACACTTGTTGGATAAGCGCTATACAACACAACTCCAAGTATGTTGCAAAAGTGCTGTGGATAAGAATTGCTTTAAACCAAGGTTGATGAATTCAGCTGTTGAGGAAATTCAGACACAGGTACAGGATCATCACTTGCATCACAAGCTTGTGTTGATGTCCTAGTTGAGCTGGCTTTATTGGGCACCTTTAAATTAAAAAAAAAGTAAAAGACATTTAAAATCAATATTAGTAAAATCTAAAAGGGAAGTTTACTTTTAATATCACATTTAGTGGAAATTCCAGTTATGTTAGCAAGAAATAATTTGTATGCTCATCATTACAGTCAGTTTCCACTATCATTTAACACTGTTCACCACAAAGAACACTATAATCTTATGACTTGAAAATACACTAACTTTGTTAAGATGATCTGGAAAGGATGTAAAAACTGAAGGGATCACACATTCGTTCACACGCACAGTTTGCCCAGTTCTGTCAAAATCATCTGCCTTGAAATGACAGCTACAGAGAACTGTAGTGTCATTAGGCTCAAAATCTTTCCGTCTGACAGCTATGGCCCAAGCTTTTCTTATTCCAGGATCCTTTTTTTTTGACAACAACAAGGCCATCTCAAAATTACTTCTGGCATGTAACGTTAGCTGAAAGGTGCAATCAGTGCATTAGGCTAGCAGCATAAATATGGCCATCTAGCATGTATAATCTCATGAGCACAAACACATTCCAGCTGACAATTTTCTATAAAGTAAATAACACAAAGAATGAGGCATTTGTTAAGTAAATATCACTTTTAGCCCTTGTCACGTAGTGCTTTAACAATTATTCAGTAACGTTATGTTTTCGTTAGTTAGCCATCATCACGACGGTGTCATGATCAGTTTCAGGACCGTCTGAAGCGATATATCACGTTCACTAACTCAGATAACAGTAAAATACAATAAAATTGCCACTTATAGCAACCTTACACCAAACGACTTTTCAAGCGATTTCACTGTCGCAGGCAAATTTCCAATGTCGGAATAAAATCATGAGAGTTTTGTTTGAGTTGTGGCGCGCTCCCGTCATCTTGATCGTTTGGTGTAAGGTGGTCAGAAAACTCAGCTGTCTTAAGTCAGTCTTTTTCTCGTCTTGACGTTCCGAAGTCTTTAGTCTTGGCTCATGCAAATAGTGAAGTTCAATGACGTGAACTTGTCAACAACCAATAGTTGCGCTCTCTCCGAAGGAAAAAAAGTGGACAGAAATTGCTGTAGCCCTCAATATCCCCGGTGAATATGCTATATGGTATAGCTAGCTAGCTAACCACTGTCCCGAACGGGGCTTCTTGCAAGCTAACGTTAGCTACTGTAATGTTTGCTATTAGCCTACAAGCTAACCGTACGTTTAAGCTGAAGATCGCTAGCTTCAATCATATAAATCAGGCTGCAGTGCTCCCTCTTTCCCTTTCTCATACATACACGTGTGTGTGTGTGTAGGAGGGGGATTTACTTTGTAGAGGTGTTCACAAGTCAGTCCATGTTTACAGTCTATTGGAAAACTGAATAGGGGAAGCCCTTTTCAAAGTCTTCTAGTGTATGGTAGGCAGTCTTTGCAAAATCTTATCGTCTGTGACTAAAAACTCAGTGACTTATGACACATCGTCTTTAGATGTGAGCTGGATGTGAGAAGGTGTCAGACTTTAGTCTTTTAAAAGTCTTTTCAAAGTCTAGTGTATGGTAGGCATTACTTGTGAAAAGTTATCCCACGATCCCTGTTTTGTATGTTTCTTCTGTTTGTACAGCCAAATGCCGCACACGCTTGTGGCATTTTTCCAAGCGGTCTACTCTTGACTGTTGAGCGCCCCAATATGGCGACCACGCAGACGCACGTCAAATCGCGAACGTGGTATCTACGTTTATATATCTATGGTTTTGCTTTTACCCTTTGCATTCTAAACAGTCGAGATTGAGGCTACATGGCTTTTTTTCTAGATAGCTGGTTTTCATATTTGTAAGTAAGAAGTGGGGAGAAAAAAACACAGCTAGCATGCTAGCTATGTGTTATGTAGTGGAAAATGAAACGTGCATATTCATGTGGCACAGCAGTTTTCCCGTGCATTAATCCGGTGAGTTTTTGGTTATAATTAGGACCCATTCTTCTCTATTTTTCCTGTCTTTATTCATAGTGAGGGGGGTGGTAGCTTGTGATGTTGCTAACTTAGCTATGGAGTTGGTGTAGCCGACAGATAGCCCTTTAGCCTGGGGCGCTAGATGGCGTTAATTTCCAGCAGGACCTGGCCACAGACAAGAGGCGCCTCCAACTGTTGACAGTCAAAAAATGCTCCAACATCAGAAGAGACTCTGGAAAGATGAATATTAATTTTTTTGTTGTGCCTTTTTTCCAGCTGCTGTGAAGAGATGGAAGGTGAAGGCCACAGAAAACGAAAAAAAGCAGCCATAGGACTTGCACCAGCAGGGACTGGGGGACGGGGTTTGGGATTTGTCTCAATAAACAAGCAAATGCAACATTATTTTCAAAATGTTTTTTGTGTTTTCTCTATATCCCGAATACTTTCTTTTGTTGAAGAGTATTATGTAATGTATTTATGCTTTCTCTATGCCCTAAATGGGTTAAAGATTTTCCATAAAAAACACTACAAGGTATCATAGAAAGACGTTCAATTTAGATTAATTCTATTTTCTTTCATAAGTTTGTGGGTATTTAGTGGCTTCACTGAAAAGTAAATTTTATATAGGTCGAAATGTCATCTATAAAACGTTGAAACGACGTGGATTGATGTTGTCTATGAGCCGTTGAAACGACGTGGGTCGAAAGACCAACGTCAGAAAAACTTTCATATCAGCCCCTTCACTAGACGTCATATCGACCTCCAGGACCAACGTCGATTAGACCTCTGATCGACGTTGAAATGTTTGCTGGGCAACTAAAGAAAATGAATGAATGAATGAATAAATGAATGAGATCCATTGAAACATTTGCATTTACAAGGCAGAGGCCCTACCATGGCAATCCACTCACATCATTTTTTGATGAAGTCAGATATACATATAATACTGGTCAGCAACTGTATGATTTTCTGACAGTACAGCACACACTTATCTATGCATGCGATCATGTCACGACATCATCTGAGATGTAAGGAAAATCCTCTGAATTCTTGCAATCTGCCGTCTGAACCGCCGCTGCTAAGATGAGACACAGCGCTACGGTGCAACTAGACAAAGCAGCAGGTGTCTGTCCTATTAAATCAATTCAAAAGAGCGGCACCATTACTGATATTGCATTTCCTGCTTCTCCTCCCACTCCTTTTTGGTAATTTTTTTTAGGCCTTTTTTATTAGATAGAGACAGTGTGAGAGATAGACAGGAAGGTATGGGAGAGAGAGAGAGGGGAGGACATGTAAATGACCGCAGGCCGCATTCAAACCCGGGTCGCCCCAACCACTCCACCTTTTTATGGCATTAATCACCCCCCACAGAGAAACACATAGAGACTCTACCCAAAAGGGGAAAGGAAGGGGTTTTCACCATTACCAGTGAAGTTAAAGGAAGATTCCACCCTCAGATGCTCTTACACGGTTATATTTCAATGCATTCCAGGAGTTATGTGATAATACTACTACTACTACTACTAATAACAATAATAATAACTTTATTAGTATGGCAATTTTCTAAAAACAATGTTTACACCGTGCTTTACATACAATAAAACCCAAAGACAGTGACGTTCAAGTACCACAATTAAATAAATAAAATAGAGTTGAAAAAAAAAGAATGATGAATGATGTATGTGTTGTAATTTACTTTTTTGTTGTATCAACTTTCCCTCAACCTGCCTTGTCGTCTTCTACTTCAGTCAGTGATTTCCCAGAACTGCTTTCTCCATATAGCTGTGGGTTCTACGTGACTTGTGTAAAGTTGCTTGATATTGGATATCGCATATTGAATATTCTGTGGATATATTTTCTCAAATATTGAAGCCACTACTTGGAAATTGTTCTTACTCTTCCAGTAATAAATGTGATTTTGTTTGCTTTAGAAGGTGGAAAAATTAATATCCACTAGTTCAACCCAAAATGATTTAACATTTAACACCACTGAAGTTTGTATAGGACCACAAAACACAGCCAGTTTGCCCCCATTGTTCCATCTCAGCCTTCTCTGGGACTATTGAAGTTATCTGGGCCATCTTTTTACAACTTTACAAAAAAGTATAAAATGTCCAGCAAATTTCTCCCACTCATGCAGCATACAAGTGTTTTGTAGCTAAAGGATTGCACTGTGGTTCCAAAAGTCCAATATTTACCTCAGTAACGCCTATATATTCCCAACTGACAATGCTGTGATCATACGCAGCCTACAGACTTTAAAGTGGATACAGACAACTTTTCAACTTTCCCCCGTTGTCCCCCCTAGCGTTTCCAAGTGGTATTGTTGTTTGCGCCGCTGTCGCAAAGACAGCCGGATCACTTTCCATTACAGCCTAGCTCCGTGCAATAGAACAAACCATCTGTCTGCTTATCAACTCCTTGATCGTATTAGATGTTCGTTTAGATTATCAAACGAACAGTGGATCATTTGTTTGTTTCTGGCTGCTAGCGTTAGCAACATGGCTAACGTTGCTAACGCTAACGCTAGCAGCCAGAAACAAACATAGTTAGATGTTTGATTCTTTTGTTCCAGGCTTCCTTAGGTCCTGGTTCATTTTCTGGCTGCTAGCAGTAGCGTTAGCAACATGGGTAACGCGTTAGCAACATGGGTAACGCTACCACTAGCAGCCTGGCTACTGTCCAAAGCAAGAAACAACCGTAAGAATCCCAGTTTGAACTAGAAACCCCAATCTTGTACTGTTTGTTATAATTGAAAAACCCCAATAAAAATACTGTTAAAGAAAAAAAAAAGAAACCCCGATCTCAGTGCTATGATAAAGCCAGGGTAAAACATCCAGTAGTATTAATAAGTAGGCAGGTTGTGTGTTTTCCCCGGTAGCTACCGATAGCTACTGGGGAAACCTATTTTATTCCTCTTTTGGTTGCGCAATGGATGACGCACTTCCTTTGTGCTGTAAATCGAGCCTTCATTCTCCCGGGAAATCGTACCCGGTGGCAGACAGAATTGCATAGTGAAAGCGAGGCTTATAGGGAACCAATCTAAACGCTGATGGTGTCATTATTCTATAGCCATTACACTGTGCAATCAACATTTACCTCATAATGATAAGCCCCCTCTCTTTAACTCAATTAATGACTTGTTAGTGATGAACTGATAACGAGTTATTGTGTGAGTCGAGGCCAGACAAAGGCCTGCGCTCATTGAGAACTCTAGGACATTTTGTCACAAGATCATCAATTTGTGACGTGCAGAAAAACATCCGTTGACAGTCATTCAAGACCTGAGTCATGTTGTTCTTGTTATGTATATTCTTTTTTATAAGATATTTTCTGCTCCTTTGTGTTTTTGCCCACTGCACTGGATGGATCGTGGCATGGGAAGTGAACAGGCTCGCTGACCGGCCTTGTTGTTGGAAGCAGAGTCGTAAATACGATGGATGCTTCTGGCTGGCTTCCAGTGAAAGAGTGAGATGAGGAAAATGCAGTGTGAAAACCAAACGCCCCCCCCCCCGTCCCTCTGTCTCTCAAGTGCAATACACACACAAAGAATTGATACGATAAAAACATAAAAACAACTATAGATCCAACACAGCTTTTATATTTTCTCTACAACTTTGTATGTCCAGCTGTCTTAAATCCTCTGCATACAATGTTGGCTGTAGAGCCACTTACAGAATTAAAACAATACAGGTGGTGCATTATTTTTTAAGATATCATTGGTGATATCTTTTATTATGGGAAAAGGGTAAAGGGGGAGGAGTTGTCAGGGATGGGGTGTGTGTGTGTGAGGAGAGAGGAGAGGGAGTGAGCACAGATGTCAGTGTGCTGAGGTTCTTGGCTTGAAGCAACTCAAGCGGACTCCATCTTCTCCTTTTTGTTCTCCTTCCTCTTAGGGGTAAAGAGCTTAATAAATCTTCTCATTGTGGAAGCCTTCTTGGGTTTTTCGTGGTGTTTTTCATCTGTCTCTCCAGATGCTCCCACGTCTGCCTCTCTGTTGGTAGATTTGAGGGCCTCGTTTTCAATCTCATCGTCCCTCAGCTTGGTGGCCTGCTCCTCCACCTTTTGGCGTGGGGCCTCCTGCTCCTCCTTCTCCACCTCTTTGAGCTTCATGGTCTGCTCACGGTGGCTCAAAGCCTTCTCTTGCTCAAGGTTTTCATTCAGATCTATTTTTTGTAGGAGGGCTTTCTTCTCCTGGTGGAGGGCCAGCTTCTCCTCAATCTGTTCCTTGAGCTTGATTGTAAGCTTTTCAGTCACCAAGACGAGCTCCTTCTGGAGCGTTTTCATCACCGCCATTTCCTGTCGATGGGTTTCATGGCCTGCTCCTTCATTTTCCTGCAGAGCTCCTCGTTCTCTCAGCGGAGGGACTCTTCCTTCTCTGTCTGAAGGTTAGCGGCCCACTCCTGTTCTTCCTTGAGGGCCATATCCTCCTTCTCGGAAGCCTTGAGTTTCATGGCCTGCTCCTTTGTTTCTTTGCGGAGCTCCTCGTTCTCTCGGCGGAGGGACTCTTCCTTCTCTGTCTGAAGGCCAGTGGCCCGCTCCCATTCTTCTTGTTCTCGTTCTTCTCGTTCTTCCTGGAGGACCATATTCTCCTTCTCGCAGGCCTTGGGTTTCATGGCCTGCTCCTTCATTTTCCTGCAGAGCTTCTCGTTCTCTCGGCGGAGGGACTCTTCCTTCTCTGTCTGAAGGTTAGCGGCCCGCTCCTGTTCTTCCTTGAGGGCCATATCCTCCTTCTCGGAAGCTTTGAGTTTCATGGCCTGCTCCTTTGTTTCTTTGCGGAGCTCCTCGTTCTCTCGGCGGAGGGACTCTTCCTTCTCTGTCTGAAGGCCAGTGGCCCGCTCCCATTCTTCTTGTTCTCGTTCTTCTCGTTCTTCCTGGAGGACCATATTCTCCTTCTCGCAGGCCTTGGGTTTCATGGCCTGCTCCTTCATTTTCCTGCAGAGCTTCTCGTTCTCTCGGCGGAGGGACTCTTCCTTCTCTGTCTGAAGGCCAGTGGCCCGCTCCCATTCTTCTTGTTCTCATTCTTCTCGTTCTTCCTGGAGGACCATATTCTCCTTCTCGCAGGCCTTGAGTTTCATGGCCTGCTCCTTTGATTCTTTGCGGAGCTCCTCGTTCTCTCGGCGGAGGAAGTCCTCCTTCTCTGCCTGAAGGTTAGTGGCCCGCTCCCGTTCTTCCTTGAGGGCCATTTTCTCCTTCTCTCAGGCCTTGAGTTTCATAGCCTGCTCCTTCATTTTCCCGCGGAGCTCCTCATTCTCTCGGCGGAGGAAGTCCTCCTTTTCTGCCTGAAGGTTAGTAGCCTGCTCCCGTTCTTCCTTGAGGGCCATATCCTCCTTCTCGGAGGCCTTGGGTTTCATGGCCTGCTCCTTCATTTTCCTGCAGAGCTTCTCGTTCTCTCCGCGGAGGGACTCTTCCTTCTCTGTCTGAAGGCCAGTGGCCCGCTCCCGTTCTTCTTGTTCTCGTTCTTCTCGTTCTCTTTCTTCTCGTTCTTCCTGGAGGACCATATTCTCCTTCTCGCAGGCCTTGAGTTTCATGGCCTGCTCCTTTGTTTCTTTGTGGAGCTCCTCGTTCTCTTGGCAGAGGAAGTCCTTCTCTGCTTGAAGATTAGTGGCCCGCTCCCGTTCTTCCTGGAGGACCATATTCTCCTTCTCGCAGGCCTTGAGTTTCATGGCCTGCTCCTTCATTTTCTCGCGGAGGGACTCCTTCTCCTTGTCTGCCTTAGACTGCTCACCTCTGCAAAAGGCCTTCTCTTTCTGGGAAGACTGGGCCACTCGTTTTCATTCTGGAGGGCCATATCCTCCTTCTCGGAGGCCTTGCGGAGCTCCTCCATTTTCTTGCGCAGCTCCTCGTTCTCTCGGCAGAGGAACTCATAGTCCTTGTCTGCCTTAGGCTGCCCGCGTCTGCATTGGGCCAACTGTTTCCTGAGTGCCTTCAGTTGTTGTTGCAGGCCCATATTTGCATGTATTTGGTCCTCGTGTTCGGACGCCAGTTTCTTGTAGTTTCGGCGTAGGCCCGCCTTCTCTGCCTCACACGCCTTCAACTTCCTGGCTAGCTCGATGGGATCCATGGGCTCTGTTCGAAACCGTTCCCTATTACAGAAATAGTGCACTATATAGTGTATTCGCCATTTTCTACTAGTGTCCGAATTCTCAACGGTTAATTTGATTCACTAAATAGTCCACTATAAGATACCCACAATGCACTACAAATTGTAGTGAACAGACAGTGTACCCTACAATTTCTCCTGTATACCACAATGCAATGTGATCGTGTCTTACCGAAGAAGAAGAAACAGCTAGCTAACATGTTAGCTAATAGAAACTGGTCTATTTACCGGTTGACAGCGTTAGCAAATCAACAAAAGATTAGACTCCTCATTCGAGTTTCCTCCGTTTTGAACCAAGAGCAGCAAAACTGCAGGAATCATCATTACAGGTCAGCTGACTACTTTATCCACCAATACAGGACAGGAGGTGATATGAAAGCTTCTGCTAGTCATTAGCTCACAAGCTTGTTTACCAAACCAAAACAGCTCGCTGCCATTAGCAGACGGCACCAAAGTTGACAAAACCATACTTGCACATGATTAGAATTTCAACAATTTATTTGTAATTTAATGCTGAAAACTTGTCAAAATCAATACGACCTGAGTCCATTTCAACCTGCTGTCATGATGCTTGGTTTGTTTACGTGATGCTGGGCGCGTCCCGGTGCGTCACACGAATATCCAGCGCATTTTTTTGACGCAATTATATTTACTGTAGTGTCCGAAATTTCGTTTGGTCGTTGCTCATATAGTTCACTATATGATAAACACTACATGGGGAATAGTGAGTGAGGGAATGAGTGAACCATTCCGAACACAGCCATGGTCTCCTCATCTGGAGCGTTCAAGAAGAACCAGCGTGAAAGCCGATTGGTTGAGAAAAGTTGGGAAGATTCCAAAGATTCCAATCATGCACACACTCAAAGAATGGCTTATTAAACTGCTGGCTGTATTTAAATATAACATGTTTCTATTCTAACATGTGCATAACTTATTAGATGTACTTTTTAAATGTAAATTTAACAGGTTGCACATGTAATGAGAGTCAAATAAATAGGATTCATGAGAAAGATTTCAGTTGGCCACCGGAGACCGCCTACTGCGCATGTAAGAAACCTGGGCGGCGTGCGAGGGCTGTTTGAAAGATTACAGGCGGCAAACAGGACATAGCCAGCTACGTTTCGGTGAGGATTTCAATGTTTTATTATATGTCATGAAGTAGTTTGATAAAACTTAGCTGCAAATGGCCTCATTGCATTATGTTTGTCGCTAGATTGCTTTGGAAGGCCCACACTTGCTGGCAAAAACCGATTCTAATTACTGAGTTGATCACATTCCCATATGTTAGCTAAGGTTAACGTAGCAGTAATTGGGTTGTTTTTAGTTTAAATACTTGTAAGTTAGTTGAAAAGCGATTCTGTCAAGTGTCGGGTTTGTGTAACGTTAGTTGCAAGTAACTGAAGGGGGCTGCTGCACTGCAGTGACAGAACGATTGTGAATTAACAAAATACTTTATTTAACGTCCTTTAAAGACCTATGTAGGTCTAGTTAATGCTGAGTAGCATCATTTTGAATGCATTAGAGTTTAAAAGTTTGAGCTATCTGCCTTTTCCTCATCCAGAGAGCTAACATCCAGTGAGGTGCACTGAGCCATCTAACGTTACACAGACAGTGAGTTTTTTTTAAATTGTTATTGTTATTATTATTATTATTATTATTATTGAAGATTGGTCGTTGTGGCAAAGGCTTTTTAGGCTGTCTGTAACAGTTGGTATTATTTTGAAGGTGGTTCACCTGGTTTTGATATACGTTAGGCTAACAGTTCCTAAATCAAGCTGTTCAGGTTGTATTGCAGTTGTCATCAAGGAGTGAGAAATGAAAGAGTGTTGATCATTTATAAACAAGCACTTGGCACATAGCACTTTAATTCCTACATTTTTTTAAGCCGTCGTGTTGTCAATGTCAAATGTATAGTCAAATGTCTTTTTTATGTTTTTATGTGAAGCAACTGTCTGGTATCGGGTCAAACGCTTCTCATTTTTTGTGATGTTTTTGTGATGTTTTTTATGTGAAGCAACGGACCGTAGCACTGTGTCCAAGACAAATTTCCCCTCGGGGACAAAGTTCACTCTATTCTATTTAAACTTTATTTGACACTATATTAATACAGATAGTAAAAATATCGTAACGGCTGTTAGAAGTAGAATTCGGTTCAGTTTGCTTCTGTAGACACCTGGTCTTCTACCTGCTGTGCACCGCCTTGTTCATTGCTCTGATGGTAGCTAGTTCTGTCTTTGGAGATAAATGCTGAGTTCATGCGGATTACTACGGTTCCACTGCAGTCACCGGTCTTTGGGAAACTGGACCAGCAGTAGGGCTGGGCGATATGGTTGAAATCAATATCATGATAATCATAAGGATTTTTCTCGATATTGATATATATCACGATATGGTTCATGTATGCAAAATCACGTTAAATAATCAAATTAATGTTCACCTCATTGAACCAAATGGTAATGTTAGGTGTGATGTCAAACAAAACAGAAATATTCAAATAATATTCATACCATACCTCATTTTATCAGAGTTTTTAAGTAAAATTTGCTTGTCGTCATCAATTTAGACAGCAGAAATGTGTGTCACGATATCAAAATATCTTCATATCATCACGATATGAATCCAATGAAAAACGATAAACGATAATATTGAATTATCGCCCAGCCCTAACCAGCAGTCTGATAAGCTGCTGAAGATCTTCCACAGCGCCAGAGGAGGAGTTGGAAGAAAGATCCATAACATCTTGGCTGCCTTAGATGAGGTATGTTTCGTCTTGGAAATGCAGATTTTGTCACACTGAACACTGAATATCCAATTTATATGTATTTTTGCTTGGGGTGGTATTACTTATTGAATGCATTTATCTGACAGTGTAAAGTACTTGATGTGATTGATTGATACGTATAAAAACTTACACCAGTTACATTTTCTACACATTGGCTGTACTGGCATTTGTCATTATGAAATGGTCTGGGACCTTAAAAAGTAGCCTATGCCTACATCAGCTAACTGAGTGAACCCTGATTATTTTAGCTTGTATTGCATTAATGAGATAACATGATAAATACAGTATAGCTAGGCAAGGGAGTTAGTTACAAACAGAGATAATGCTGGCTTGTACCCTTTCACACAAAAATCACTACTGCTTTTGTTGCTAAGCAATGCAGGACACACACTACATTTGCTTACATGGTTCAGCTGTTAAAGATGGCGGCGACTATAGAAGAAGTTTTGTTTACTTTTTTAATATCATCTTTGTTTGAGACCGCACTAAATCCAGCTGTTGGAGCCTTTACATGGCCGAGAGACAACAACTTATGCTAAATGCAGATTACATGACTTTGAGAATCCCCAAATCGCTGTACCGCGTACATTACACAACATTATTTCAGTAATCTGTTGTCTTGTCAATGTAGCGGTGCGCACACTACACAACCGAGGGCAGACGAGGTGCACAATCTACAAGATCTTTCACCTAGAGGAATCCCTGACAAAGAACGATACACTGCTTTCTCACGAAAACACACGCGAGAAGTATGGCCTGAATGAATACTGATGTGTATGTAAATGTGCTTGTCATTACATTCTCTGTGAGAAAATGTCAAAGTCGAAGCCAGACGGAAAGCCGGACCCTTTATGAAAATAAGAAGAAAAAAGAAATGGTCTGATATGAAGGTTGACGCCAAGAAGCGCATTGCTTTCAACATTTCACATTAATTTAATTTGAATAAAAACTGCATAACAGTCTTAAGAACAGACTAGACAAGTTTTTCTTGTTCCCATTTTGTGACTCGGGGGATCAGACAGAGATGAACAGCTGGCTGAACAGGACGGCTGCGCGCCGGGCACCGGCGTCTCCAATGCACCCCCAATGCGCCCGTGCGTCATACCATAACGCATCATCATTTTATTACCTTGTGACATCCAGTCCATTTGCTTATTTGCTTTGAAAACTACACCTGCGACCCCTTTGCCTGCTTGCTTGGTCTCTCACATGGCTTATGATAAAGATATTTGCTCAACTTCAGTGTTTTTGTGCTGTGTTCTGTGTCTTTAAGGACTGTGACCTGGTGGAGAGAGAGAAGGAGCAGATGGTCCTGGGATCCTGAAGATGTGGGAGTAGTCGTTGAGGGAGTGACGGTGCTCAGCGGCCTTCCGAGTGTTTCCTGCACCTGTACCATGCTTCTTGGTTTGATTTATGCTCTGGATCTGAGCTACCCAACCAGTCTGCAATACACAATATAGAGGTGTTTCAAAAACTTTTTTTGAACTTGGATGGACAGAAACTGTCCAACGGAGTCCAAAAACGTACAATAAAGATGTGTGGGTAGACATCACAACTTTTGTCTACCTGACATGCACGTGCTCATGTGCAGACAGTTTACCTTGTTGTTTGGGTGTTTTAGCTGTTGTTAACCTTTTGTCAACTTCTGATCTGTTACCATTGCTATTGTTTTCATTGTCAGGGAAATGTAATTATGGGAGGAAATGTTTCTGCATTTATCCTTAAAGGAATAGTCCACCCAAAAATTAAATTCGGTCATTATCTACTCATTCTCATACCAGTACAAACTGAGTGTTTTTTCTTCATACAACTTACCTGGAGTTCTCCAGGCTCTGAATAAAAATAAAATTTGATCCATTATTTCATGAAAATCCAGTTGATCGGCACTACATTTACTTCTGCATTACCAAACCTCACGAGGCCACTGTGGAAACCCTGCAAAGTGTGTGTGTGTGTGTGTGTGTGACAGTGCGCGACCTGCATCTCGTGAGGTTTTCATGAAATAATGGATCAAATTTTGTTTTTTTCCACTCATAGAGTGATCCTCAGGCGTCAGAAAACTTTTTATGGACATTTGTTGCCCTTTTTGAAGCAGAACGTCCTGCTCTCCATTCACTGCAATTGTTTGGAAGAAGCTCCTCCAGCAGCGAGCCTGGAGAACTCCAGGTAAGTTGTATGAAGACAAAACACTCACCTGAGTTTGTACTGGCATGAGGATGATAGGTAATCACCAAATTTAGATTTTTGGGTGAACTATTCCTTTAAGTCACTCTCAGAATGGCTAGCATTAAAGCATTTATCATTGAAATGTTACAACACCTGACAGGTGACTTAACTGATGGGCAGAATCAGGCATGTTTTTTTATTTTTAAGCTTGATGGAACGAGTGCCTAAAGGAGAAAATCAAAATGTCAGGCGATCACTTTTAGAATTCATGTTTGGTATTCATGTAGTTGTTGTACTCTTAGGGAGCTTAACTGGAGCAATTCGTGTTTACATGCTTTGCTGTTTCCCTATCAAAAGCATCTAAACCCTAACCCTGCTTCTAAAGGATTCTGCGTCATTTTTATAGAACTCTACATTACATCATGTTCTGTAAAAGTACCTTTTAACAAGAGCAGATTTGGACTCCTCTTTGTCTCTATCTCTCCCTCTTTCTCTTTCTTTCTCCCTCTCTGTCGCCCTCTTTCTCTGCATTTCTCTCTCTCTGTTTCTCTCTGTCTCTTTATTCTGGTTGTTGAAATTTCTCAATTGCACTTAAAAGAATTGCAATAAACACCTTAAAATGCCATTTGTGTTGCCATTTTATGAACATGATAGTTTTTGGTTTAGGTAAACAATTAATATCAGATCAACATAATACAGATATGTTTGACTTGGCTCAAATAACAGTGGATCAACGTGATATATAAATGTTTGACTTTGGTACAAATCACATTGGGTCAGTGTAGTTTAGATATGTTTGACCTAAACATTTTAATTACATGTAATGAACATGGTAAGATACAGTTGGATTAACCAAATTATTTTACATGGAAATTTGCCACATAATAGAAATACGTTGAACTAATGAGTTATTTTTTTGAGTGTACACTCTCATCCTTTTAGAGTTGCATGGAAAAGATCACATGAAATAACTTTTACTCTGAGTACATTTTTATTTTACACTGGTAATTTTACTTCAACTTTCAAATGAACTTCAAATTCCAGCAAGGTAACAGTACTTCTACTGGAGTAGGATGTTTCAGTACTCTTTCCACCCCTGTGAGCAAGACACTGCACCCCTAACTCCTCACCTCACATATGTGGATCTGGATGCTTGGGATGTAAATGACTCCAGCTCTGAAGGGAAATCTTTTTGTCTCATGCCATGGCTGTCGCTTACTAAAACAGCATTTGTGGAGTAGAGCTTTAAAAACAGGCATGCAGGTAGGGCGCTCTTCCACAAGAGGGCAGTATAAGTATAAGAAGGTACTAGGCTCCGGAGGAAAGAGTTATCCTGAGTTCTGCTCTCATGGAAACTAGAGCTGCAACGATTAATCGATTAATCGATTAGTTGTCAACTATTAAATTAATCGCCAACTATTTTGATAATCGATTAATCGGTTTGAGTCATTTTTTAAGAAAAATAAGTCAAAATTCTCTGATTCCAGCTTCTTAAATGTGAATATTTTCTGGTTTCTTTACTCCTCTATGACAGTAAACTGAATATCTTTGGGTTGTGGACAAAACAAGACATTTGAGGACGTCATCTTGGGCTTTGGGAAACACTGATCAACATTTCTCACCATTTTCTGACATTTTATAGACCAAGCAACTAATTGATTAATCGAGAAAATAATCGACAGACTAATCGACAATTAAAATAATCGTTAGTTGCAGCCCTAATGGAAACATTGTGATACTGTAACATTTGGGCAGTGGCCAAGTGGCCGCCCGGACTTATTGTTGGCTAAACCCTCATGAATTTTGAACTTCAGGTGTGAAAGAGCTACATCCTGACAAACTTTCATTGCTCTGTCTTTACAGTGTTTATGTCTCAAAAATACAGATGAATCAGATGATCATTTTGAATTTAAGTGCATCCTGTGCATGGGACAGAACCTAATCAGGCATATATAACAAATATGTGCAACACAGTACAATACAGTTACTGGCTGTGGTGAGAAGCTTAATAGGTGTAATGTTACCTTTAGTCCAAGGCTTTTACTGATTCTAGTCATATACTGTATATCAGTGAGAAACAAAATGACCTGTGGTAAACTTTGAAGTAAGGGAGCAGACGAGTCAGTCTATACCTTGTAATACCTCAGCAGGCTATAGTCCAATGTAATCACTTAAGATGGAGTGGCATCACTTTGCTTTAACATTGCAGTGTATTTACATTGTACATCAGATACAGTAAAAGTCCTAATCCATGAAAGGCTCGATACTCATTGAATAAAATAAATTAACTGAGCAACTGAAGGAACAGAAATAATAACAAAAAAACAAAATCCACATTTTAATATATTTAATAGATTTGGATTGTGTAATGAACTCACTGTTAAATTGGAATGGCTTAATTAAAATAAAGTTATGCTTGGTTTTAAAGACAGAGGGCTGCTAATGAAACCATAAAGAACCAGATGATTACACAGAAGAGTAATACACAAAGTAATAACATTACTTTTCTTTTTTCTCCCTAGCTAATTAATTCATCCCTAATTCATTTCACTGCTCACTGTATCATTTTTTTCCCATTACACCTCCCAAATTGGTAATTGGAGAGCTGAAAATGTTTTGTCTGTTAAAAAACAAATATTGTTTAATAATTTCACTTCTGGGTGCAAATCCATGTTTTTGAAAATATCACCCAGCAACACTTACATCAGATGCTGGAGCTTATTTATAAGTAGTTATTACATTTGAACACTTTATACATTGTGTTTTTATGCCCTGTGGTTCTACCCTTATAAGTGCATTACGTATTAGGGATCTCCATGAAAAAACTATGTAATATTCCTTGTATTGTGTACTTGTACTTAATTTGTTTGTGGTACTCAATAGTGAGTTTATAGTGACCTTATCATACTATTTATTTTTAATCCCCTGTGACTATCCAATCACTATGATATCCTATAACATTCCTGTTATATTCCTATAGGAAACTGTGGTTTTTGCTGTCAAATTTGTATAGATTCCTTGTAAAATGTATTATAGGATTACTTTTTGTAAAGGGAGATTCTAATTACATTACTTACACATATTATTGTGTACTTACATCATTACACATGTTCATACACTGAAACAAAGCCATTGCAAAGTAAAGTGTTATTGAGAGGTATTTTATACTGATTTATTGCAGGTCACCCTATATTTACTCAATGTGTTAACACTGATGTAATGGCAGTTCATTCGGCTCTATTCTATAAGCAAATATTATTCATACAGAGTTGTTGCCCCTGCATTTCCATAAGTGAACTGTTTAAACAGAATAGCCTTTAGATGGCAGGATTGTATAATACTTGTGGATTGCAGCCTTGAATATACGAAACAAGCAGAAATGATGCTGTAAGAGTGATGTTCATAGTGCATAATGAGTGATGCCAAATGTATTGAGCTCAAGAGTTGAATTAGAAATATGAGGCATTTATTTGTTTGAACAAGTTTGGCTTTTATTTCTGTGACTAAGCAACTTGCAGTGATCACAGCAGTAAAAGCCTGTGCAGACTTTTCCCCACTAGATGGCAGCGTCTTCCTGTTGAAAGTGATGTTTTTCTCTTGAAACTCTGAGCACAGCCTTGCCAAGTCACTAGTGCTGCCACCCAGGAGGAAAACACCAGGGGCTGTATATTATTAGACACATCACCAACACCACAGCACAATCTAGGAACAAAATATTCACTCATTTTCACCATGTCAAAACAAAGCGAATTCCTCGGAATGATGAATATGAGTAAATTGGATGTGTGCTCCATCTGTGAGCCGACTCCCCTAGTTTGCGGTGTAATCACTACAGGATGACATATCGCACATGGAAAATGTCCTGGGTGTGTATGGTCACCACACCGCCATCTGTTAAGGCTTTGGGACAACAGGATGGTTTAGCTGTTGATTTGTGCGCTGATCGTCACAAACGAATCTAACCACACGGACGTCACTGAGATTCCCTTCGGAAGATGTTTCCCGGTTTAACGGTCGGCTCCATGTGTCAGTCACACGTCAGCGGGCCGACACACTGAATGCCGAGGATACTTGGGGAAACTTCAGGCATGCAGATGGCTACAAAATGAGTATGGTGGATTTACACTTGTGCAGTCGCTGGCAGGGCCGCTGCAAGGAATTCTGGGCCCTTTGACAAGATCTTACACCGGGTGCCTCCACCCTGATTTAAGGTCAGCTGTATAAAAAAAGTTGAACTTGACCGATATAGAAACACATTCGAATACGGTGCCATATATAAATTTGTGTATACTCACTGTGGCTTTGTTTTGTTTGTTTATTTACTCTCCAAGTCTGAAGCACGAAAATTAAGGGGGCAACTGTAACATAGGGAAACTCAAAGTAGTGATGACCAAAATGTAGACAATAATAACAATGGCTGCAGTGAAAGAGCGACAAAGACAGCTGAGAGAAATTGAGGATTCAGAAACTGTTTTACTATCTATCTAGCGCTGGAAAAAAAAGATGTAAACAAAGAAAATGAACCAGAAGAGGAGAGGAGAAACTTTTCCACAAGGCAACACAACCAGTCATGTGATATTTTGACCAATCACAGAGTGGTGATGTACGAGAAATTAGACTAATTTGGCCAGTAAACCTGTACACAAGTCGGAAGCCAATGCAAAGCTTTGATTTTTCTGCAAACATGCCCTTTTTTCCCCTACCGTTCTGCTGAAACTTGTTTTGGCAGCAAGTATACCACCATCTTAACTTAGTACAGTATGACCTCGCCCCTCTGAAGGGCCCCCTCCTGCTTGGGGCCCCCTGAAAGCCCCCCCCCCCCTCCACCCTAGCAGCACCCCTGCTCACTGGCAGACTGATAATGCACACATGCACTGATAGTCGAACATATCAGGGACACCCGCTGTTTCCGTGACACTGTAGACTGACCTGATGAATCCATGTGAAAGCTTTGATCCCTTATTGATTTCAGCCGTTCGATCCACTTCAGTCCCGTTAAACAGCATTTTGAAGTCCTGAAACAAGTGAGACATTGATCGTGCAAAACAGGCTGCAACTCATTATTCGGAATGTATTCCTAATATTTCATCCAGTCGGCGTAAACTGGTTGCAAGACATGGCACATTAACAGTTTGGCACCAGCGATTAGATATTCATCCTGTTATTGTTCTGTTTTCCACCATTTTGTGTTCTTTCGTCATTTAGATGCTGTTATCCTGTTGCTGGTTAATTTTGAGTTTTTGTGTTTTGTTTGTTTGCTTCTTTTGTTTGTTTCTCATTATCGCTATCAGGTGGAAACCTCTTGTTTGGTGATATGACCAGAATGGCTAAGAGATTCCATCATCCACATGCTCTAGCCATTGCACATTAAATGTTCATAATCAGTTGTTTAAAACAACTAAACAACATTGCATTAATTACAACATTTATCAGCATTTAGTACTAATCTGGATGAAGATTTCTTTTTTTTTGGTCCAAAATATGACTAAAACATTAAAATCTTTGATTTAAGTTATTAAATGTGCTGCAAATGTAACACAAATAATATATACTGCATATAGTTTTGGTTATTTGGTGAAAAATTGCCTACATTTTAATAAAAAATGTTTTTTGGTAAGGGATTCTGTTACAGGTCTTTGGGGATCTTGTTGGTCTTGCGAAAATATGTTGGTCGCTTGAGGGTTAACAGTTCACATACAAGCATGCACACACATAAAGTCTGGAAACATCTATTGTTCTGTTTAGATACACAGAGAGTCAGAGGTCACAAGTTAACTCTTATAAGTACAGAAAACCTGCAGCTCTCTGAACGAAAGAAAAAAAAAAAATACAAGTGTCCTCCAGGAACCTCCAGGCTGCTTTTCCGTCCCTCCCTCTCCAGGGTTGAGACGTTTACAAAGCCAAACAAATAGTCCACAGTAAGCAACTTTTCCAACCCAGTGGGCCTGGACACAGAGGACTTGTCCAGAGAGAGAGGGGGGTGAGGGGGTGGGGGGGCACAGATGGTAACACCTTGAATACGTCAGACTAAACCCACAGTGCGGGCCGGGTCAGAGGTCACCGGAGTCGACAAGCTCCACAGACCTGAATGGAAGCCGAGGAGAGGCAACTGAACTACTTGGACCAGAAACCTGGACTCTCCACCGAGTGAAGCCTCCTGACAGTAGCTGCTTCAGTCTGCCATCTGGATTATCTTGTAATCAGAATCACTTTAAAGCACAATAAATGTACTGGAATTTCTCCGAAAAGGCGGGATTGTTCTTGTTGTTCTTAACTATTCTTGAATAGATTTCAGTAATTGAGTAGTTTTAAGTCTGTACTCTTGCTTGAGGATTTAGAAGTATTTACTCCTACTCATACTTAAGCAAATTTTCCAACAATAACAGCAGTGAGATCTTTCATTTGCCGTGAAACAAAGTCATCACAAACTTCAGTAACTGGAATTAGCTTTGTTGAAATGATTAAAAGGGATGAGCTGTAAATCTTGTGTGTGATAATGACCCATCAAATTATTTGCAACCACCATTTCCAAACTTTATTGTGAGCTACTCTTGCAATAATTTTCAAGAAATATTATCTGATTAGAGAAAAAAAATTACTAAATTAAACTGAAGTAACAGTGCAATAAAATAAAACATTTGAATAAAATATCTTTGTAATCCACCTTTGTTTGTAAGGGGGAGAGTGGGCATATAAAAGATGGTGAAACTGAAATAAAAGAGACCTTTTAAAGGGTCACTTTTGTGTTTGAAGTTTGGCAGTTTCTCCTGAGCAACATGTCATTTCATTAGATGTCTGTAAGAGTTTTATTAAAGACCGAAACATTCTTTCTGTTTCCACCAGACCTTTCAAATGTAAGTCTTCTCCTGTCATCATTCTCTGTGATTTCAGGCAGCAAGACTTTAAGGACACATATATAGACATCTGAAAATCCCAATAGAGTCTGCCATGGTATTTTGTAAGGAATAGAAATTGTGCAGCTATGAAACATTTCCATGAGAACACAATTGCCATAGTAACGGCCTTGTTTGAAAGTGAATGTATATTTCATTTTGCCATCTTAACATTTTAAAAGGATAAAAAGTTAGAAGACCCTCAGCTGCGCGGGAGAGAGTTGGAGTTTTATGATGCAAATCGCTTAGACAAAAAGACCAGTTTTTGAAATGCAGGCCTTGGCCGCATTAATTGAATTATCTCTTCTGAACTGCAGGCGTGGAGCCGCATGAAGAATGGAGCCGGTGGAAAATAGAAAAGGCGGCCACCATGGCCAGCCGTCCCTGCAGCAACAAAATATTTGGACAGGCACTTTGTATTTTCAGTGGTACAGAGTTGGAGAAATGATGCTACGAAACGCTACGGAATGAATGCACTGAGACAGAACTATTGACTGAAGGAGGTGTTGATTGCAGAAGCCTTCAGCTGCTTGGCATCTATTCCATCCACAACCCACAGAGTGAAAGAGTGAGCTAGAGGATACATGTAGCTAGACTGCTAATTAACCAATTACTATCACTAATTGCCGCCTCCCGAGGAGAGGTTAAGGAGAGGAGTCAGCGCTGACTGGCTCTCTGCCACCGTGTCATCCATCCTGGGGCCTAATCGAGTTATCATATCAACAAATCTCCCATCAGGGGCCCCACGGCTGACACTCCCAGAAAGACACCCAGAGGGGGACGACAAATTTCTAGCAGCAGGACGCATGGCCGCCTAGCAGCAGACTGCCAGGCGGCCATGAAAGGTACCTGCAGCCTGCGGTCAAGCTCCCCTCTGGGGACGACGCTCACGCTGGGCACCAAGACTCCCCGACTCCAGCCCCGCTGCCCCGGAGAGCCATGGGAATAGAGCAGGGACATTATTTAGCGCTGCGCACAATGGGTCCGTAGGGAACACAATGTGGTGTCCATGCAGAGTTTGGAGGGGAGAGCGGGGACCGGGACCCCCTGTGGTGGGGAGAGGGGACAGGGGGTCAGGGGTTTAGAGGCACGCTGGCCTCGCCTAGGGAGAGGGTTAATGTACTGTTAATCTGGGGTCAGAGATGCCCCTTCACACTCATACATCACCACTGACAGCACCAATCACTGATGACCACCGGCACCAATCCTCTGTCATAAACACTGCTCATTGGTGCTATAGCTAAATGACTCTGTGTGTCCAGAAAAGAGCGTTTTCTCTATTCTACAGCTCCCTGTCCAGCTGCACCACTTGAGTGTATTAACAATTCAAAGAGCCAATTGACAAATTTCAATTGGTGAGAAGGGAAGGGGTGAAAAAAAACACTGGAATCAAGTGGATGTGATCAAGAGGAGAATGATTAAAGTTTTCTGAAATGTTATAAATGTTATATAGCAGGGATGTAACCTGTCCCAAAGGATTAATATAATGTCCAACCAACTGGAAAGGAGAGAGTTATCTTCTATCTATTTCCATATGAATATAAGTGTATAATTTTCATGTATAATAGTATATCATGTGCATCATTTTTGATCAATTTCCTACATTAGTAGATACATACAACATAAATGAATAACACAGTATAGAAATACATAGTACATAAATAGCGGTTACCAATAACTGCATCAGCTAGGATCCCATACTGTGAGAAATACGCTGTTCCCAATGTTTTATTACCAAAACATGAGAGAAAAAAATTAACATAATAATAATCATCATGATAATAATAACAATAATGATGATCTATTTTATCCAATTTTTATTATTCTACACACATGAACATTAACAAAACAGTGTTATAAAGTGTTTTACACACAATAAATCAATAATAAACAGAAGACAATAGGAAAAAACGTAAAAACGCTGGACATGGGTTAAAAATAGTGTTACAGCCTAGTACGAACGTCCCATGTGTATGATGCAATTTTCCAGGGAGGCAGATTTCATATTTTATCGACGGGCCCGTCCAGAGAGCAGAGCTGTGTTTGTGTTTCTCTTGCTGACGGTGCATGGAGACATGAGAGCAAGCAGCAAGCATTCCCTGGAGGCACAGGGTGTCGAGATAAGGAGATAGGGGCGGGATCTGGCTTCGCACTCATCCAAATGTTTGACACGATCTTTCACCATCTCACCGTCTAGAACCCCCCCCCCCCCCCCCCCATCATAAAAACACACATGCATGCGTGCACACACAGACACATGTACGCACACATGCATGGGACACGCGCACACACACACTCACACCACCTCATGACTCACACCCATATCAACAATGCTGATAGCTGAGATGCCATCAAAGGTTTTTGTTTTTGGTCGGCGATAAGATTTTTATCCCGCTGAAGTGCTGAGGCGAGGGCTTGTAAACCGCAGAGAGGAGCCTCTGACCCGCCTGCTCGTTATTCCCTCTCGTGGGCCCATTAATCGAATTACCTATTCATCGAAAAGTGGAGAGTGCACCGAATTAGCCTCTCCGCTCTGCTACCTCTCAATGTTAAGAGCCTCCTTAATAGCGTGTTGACTGGTTTCCATTGTAGCCGCCTCTCCCCGGATCCGTGAGAGTGGAGGGCCCGGCAGGCCAGGGGGGGACAGGGCAGGGCAGGTATGGAGCAGCCCAGAGGGGGGCTGACCTTTGACCCTGTTCTGGAGAGGGACTCGGGCCCATCCAGCTACACAATACTTCCAGGACACAGCCCTCGGTGGCTGCCTGCTGCTCCCCACAATGAAGCCCTTTGGCTGGGTCTCTCTGGGCAGAAAGACCCCCCGGAGCTCTGGCTGCCATCCGGAGGTCTTTCACCGCTTTTTCCCCTCTCTCCCTCCGGCCCGCGCTCGGAAAGAGAGGAAAAACTCAATAACAGAGAAGATACAAGGGGAACAATGGTCTTTAGAGGGCATCTTAACCCGCAACAAACAGTGTCAACATCTGTGGGGAGTGGATGGATAGATAGACACTGTGTCAGCCGCAGAGAGAAAGGGCCCTTTCCTTGTGGGCAGCCAAACTGAAAAGGCTACAGTGTTGTTTTGTTGTGTATGAGAGGGATTTGGTCCTCGTCTCTTTTCAGCGGCAGTTGAACCGCACTGTGGTGCCGACGAAGCGATTTTGTCTCGCTGGAGAGCCGGGGCGAAAGATGAAGTAAAGCTTCAAGAGCCGGGCCTTTCTTCCCATGGCCCGCTCCTTTGGAGGGGTGAAAAAGATTATTGTCGTACACATCAAGTAAAAAACGCATCAAAGTCGGCGGGGAGTGTGGCCCGGATTGAGGGAGCGAAGGGTTGATGTTACGAAGGGGGGCTGAACACGGACACATGGTGTGTGTAGCGTGTGTGTGCGGTGGCCACACGCAAGCCCAGACGCGTGGGAGTGTATTGGATTCTCATGGGCTGTCTGGGAAAGACACTGTCCCTCTCTCTCTCCCTCTGTCTCTGTCTCTCTCTCAAGCGTGTGGTCTCCTCTCATGTGAAAACACTGCCGATATAAAGGATCTCTTCATCTCTCTCGGTTCTCTTTTGCATCCTGATGTGAAAGGGATCATTCACTGGGCCTCGCAGTCTGACTCCCACACATCCCAATTTATCAGTTACCGCCAATTGGGCCTAACTGGCAGCCTGTGGGAATCCAGGTGCTTATCATTAATGCTGCTTCGTTGTGGTTTGTGAGGATACGCGGGAGGAACTATGTGTCATGTTCCTACATGTCTGTAAGGGCTTCGCCAAACCATGTCCCCCCACATATACTGCATCCAGACACCCACACACACACACACACAGTTACATATAGGCAGACTGTGGTGAAGTTGCTTCAGACTGTCTTTTGTCATGTCAGAATGTACAGTAGCACATACGTTGAAATGACTTTGTTCTATTAATATTATAATGTCGCTGCACATCGATTCAGCAGTCTCAAACTTCTGCGTTTTTTCCACAGAAATTGATGTCCTTGGTTAGATTATCATAATATTGTGATGTCATGAATGGCTTTTTCCTTGGCAAGGACATGTATATCGTTTCATGTTTGAATGAAAATAGATATAGCATACGAAAACCAAAAACCAAGAGAAAGAGCTAATGACAAACAAAGACGGTCCGTGGCTAACAGTATCTGAGATCTAGATCCTCGGGAAAACCACATCCCGAAACTCACTGCCTCAAACAAATGTAACCCTGGCTGGGCTTCCTGTTAGAAGTTTGAGACGTGACACAAATAGACACATTCATGCCGAGATCAAAGCACAAGTCCTGTGGTCGTCTAAGCAGAGGGAGAGAGTTTAAGTTTGGCTCGTACACTCAGCATCTTTCCGCTCAGCACATTCTCAGGCTGGGGACACACTAGAAGAACCAATTTTTAAAAAAACATTGCATCACACACATGACGACAGTGTTCACAGTTGTAAATATGCTCACACTAGACAATTACACACAACACACTAAACGCTATAACTGAGACTTTATCCTGCTGATTCCTGACAGCCGGACTCAGCTCGCTCCGCCTCGCTCACCTCACTGTAAACCCGGCTGTCATTGGCTATTGTAGGTCCGTGCTATTAAATCTGTGATCAGCACCCATGCAGATGTTGGGTCATAAATATCAAACATGTTTGATGTTATTGGGATGGCTCAGATCAGTCAGTGAGTCGAACAGAGTGGTTACGATTGAATCTGTAAACATCTTTATTCTATTTCATATTATGCTTTGTGCATTGTATCATGTCTGTCTTCTTTGAAGCTCTTGAACTGAAGCCTGAGACGGATTAATAAAGTTGTATCGTATCCAATCTCACATGATCGTCTTGGGTCCATCATCGGTCCTGACCAAGCCCCCTGATCACGATTTTGCCTTTGATTGTCCAAATGGGCGTATCTGGTGTAAAACGGCCTGATAATCTCCTATGTCCCCGTCCTTAGACAGAAAGACAGACACCAAGGCTGCATTTACACCGCAGGCCTTCACGCTGCTCATATCTGATCATCAGCACATGATGGACTTCATCAGCACATGATAGTGCGGCCAAGAAAGGGCAAAATGGCAAAGCGACAGCCCATGCCTTATCTGCTCAACTTGCTGCCACCTCAGTAAAGGGAGACATACTGTATGTGTCTGGGGCAGAAGCCAAGCTGCTGTGTGTGCCAAAAAAAAACCTCTCAGGTGAATGATGTAAGATTTATTTCTTAACATGCCAGTTCCGATTTGAGCGTTCAAATGCAAGCCGCATGTACAGTAGGTCGCATGCCTTGATATCCAGCTTTGCACCACATTATATTCATGTGGTTCAGATTGTTGCTGAATAGAAAACATCAGATCTGTGTCACATATGAGGGGGAAAAAATCTGACTTGGGACGCTTTCAGCTGCTGCAGACACACTGACAGACAGACAGACGGACATAGTAACACACTCAAGGCGGGAACTAGGACGTCCCTGTTCCTGTTACATGGGGGATAAGAGGATGGACACTCCAAAAAGTGAAAGGCTTGTAAAAGAAAACACTCTCTTTGAGGAGCGTCGTCCCCCCGGGAAACCGCAGGGGGGAGTGAATGCCAGCGGCTAGCATCTTTAGCTCACCAGTGAACCGGTCTGTAATGTTCATTAGCCGACCTGGGGAGAGAGCGGGGGACACGGGCGGGGGCACACCTTTGTTCCCTCACCCTGTACCAGGAGAGCTCCAGGAACATTAGATATGGCTGACCTGAAGCGAATGTCGGAGAGAGAGAGTGCCATAGTGGGGGATGAGGAGCGGGGGAGCAGCGGTGCCCTCCAAACTGATAATCTCTTGTATTGCTTCCCCCATGGCGCTCCTCATTTCCAGCGCCCCGCCCCCTCCCCTACCGTCGTTGGTTAAGCTACTTATCGTCAAATTACAATTATTGCAGTGGAGCCCCCCCCCCCCCCCCCCCCCCAACTCCCCCCGCACACACATACACAACCTCCCGTCACCTCGTAGCCCCCCTACCATCATAGGCTCTTGTTGGGACGGGCCTGCTGATGAAATGCCCCTAATACACATATAATCAATGTTTCATTGTGCTGCGTCAACTGCTTTTCATTAGAGTGACTCAGTGGGATTTTTTTATTGCTTTCTTGTTCAGAGAAGTAGGAGAAAAAAAAGAGAAAAAGAAACTAATCCTTTTCTTTGCGTGACATAACAACCCCCCCCCCTCTCTCCATCCATCCTCTTCACTTCAATTATGCAGGGAATCTTGGGTGTGGACTTCCATGCACCGCAGCGTGCTTTAAACGCCACATAGTAAAAACATGGTCAATGCCCATGCTAATGTCACACACCCGGGTTTGGGATGAAAGGCTGAAAAGGAAAAAAAAGACGGCACACAAAAAGGCCACTTGCACAACAACGTAAATTTGGTGGTCGTGACGACTGTAAACGGCGAACTGTAAAACGCTGTCTAGCGTTGGGAAGAGAAACTATAAATGCGGCAGTTGTTTCTGGGGGCATTTTATACGCCACAACAAATGGCGGCAGAATGCCTGAGCTTGACAACCAACTCCATCTCTCCCTCCGTTCCTGTTTTTCCTCCCCTTCTAGGCAAGCTGGCAGTTTAGCGTGTGCTCACACAGGCTGCAAATACACACTGCTTGAGACTCTGTTCTTAAACCGCAAAGAGCCCTCCTGTTAGGGCTGGTCTTAATGAGGCAGGCGGTGTGTGTGTGTGTGTGTGAGAGAGAGAGAGCTCAGGCAGAGGCTAACACCTGGACCAGCTGCTAGCTGTAAAACACTAGCGCTGTCAGGGGCCATTAAAGCACCTTGCTGGCGGCCACGTTTCTTCCTCCTCCTAAATCTCCAGCGAAGCCTCTAAAATCACTTTACAGCATCCTCCATTAATTGGCCTCTTACCTCCGACGGGCTTAAAGTGGAGGCACACACTCACACGTAGGCACGCACATTCAGAACAATGGAATGCTCACACACACACACACACACACACACACACACACATAAGGCATGTCTGCACCGAGACGCACAGCAAACCGCAAGCGCTCACACACCCTCAGGTGAGTCAAACACTACAAACAGAGATCTCCTCCTTTTTTTTCCATATTTGGTTTCTCACAGTAGAAGCAGGCAGCGGGCGGCGGTGTGTGTGAGTGTGTGTGTGTGTGTGTGTATGTGAGAGAGAGAGAGAGAGAGAGAGAGAGAGACGGTCTGAGGAAGTGCAGAGCAGGCTTATCTGGCTCAGCATCAGCACTAGACCGATTTGCTCATTGTCAGCATTGTGCGGGTGGAGAGAGAGAGAGAGAGGGCCTTTGTGCTCCTGGTGGAGGTTTGCCTGTGATCCTGCCTCACAGGATCACAATCGGTTATTTGCCAAGTAAAATGTACAGGAATGTATCTTGATTGCATTGGTGCAGAGACATATAGACAACTAAGGGTGCCTTAACGCTATTCTGCTTTTTAGCTCGGTGACGCAAGTGCGGCCTAAATAACTGGATGCACTAGCCACATATGAAATTCACCTGAAAGTTCACACTATGCAGACGGCAACGCAGCTACGTAGATGATTGAGGATTGGCTAAAAAAAAGAGGGACTGGAACCTCTGGCTCACTCTGGTGGGGTTTTTGTTCCCTGTCGGGGCATGTGGAAAGCTGAATTTTCCTATAGTGCCACCAAAGTACTTCAGTTTTCAGGAGGGCAGTCGTCACGAAAGCGCAAGACACATGAATGCCAAGGTACGCAGATGGCATGTCTGTGTTCATAAGGAGCTTGCATTTGTCAAACCAGACAGAAAACATCAAACAGGGATTAGGGTGCGTTTACACTATTCCACTTTTCTCAAGCTGCCACTGCCTTTTTTTTTTTTTACGTGAAAGTCAATAGTGGGCAGAAATGCAAAATGGAAACCATCCGCAATGGAAAGGTGCTGCGCCTGGCGTCTATTGATGCAGAGCAGAGAATAATTAAAAAGTTAAATAAAAAGTTAAAAGCAGTTCAACATTTTAGAGGTGCACACATAACGTGGATCATTTTATGTGAGCAAGAAAGAAGGGGCATTGTTTGATGCTACGTAGGCAGTTAACAGTTTACAACAACAACCAGAGTGAAAATGGAGAAAGAAGCAGTAGGAAAGTTGGCAGTAGTAGTTACTCTGATCGTAAAGAGGCGGTGGGAATCACACTGGCCTGAGTTGTGGGAGTTTCAGGTAAGTGACAGTTGGACATCAGTGCTGGTCGCTATGGAAACAAAAACCTGTTTTTGTTTTTTTAGATTATCAGCACAAAATGAAGTTGAGGGAGCGCTTATTCTACAAAAAGGAGATGGGTGATTGATAATATACCTATCCCTCTGCCAGCGCTTAATTTGTAAATGATGAGGTCCCGGAACACCAAGGGGTCGGTGTTCCCACAAGTCGGTCTGGAGGGAAAAGGTTCCGGAACAAATCAAGACAACAAGCGCATTGGAGCACGGTGGTGCTCTGTACAGCCATACAGCTTACTGTAGACCAACAGCCTAAACATTACTAAATGACAGACTATATGACCTTAGAGCTTCAACTACTGCTGACCTATAACAATATTTGATTATTACATAGGCTACATAATGCTCATTTTGTCCAAACCGATGGGTTTTTACAAACCTGCCCTTCAAGAAGTGGACTAAAGGTATAACTGCGCTGTGCACAACATAAAAATG
Source organism: Centroberyx affinis (assembly GCF_046629955.1). Classification (NCBI taxonomy): domain Eukaryota; kingdom Metazoa; phylum Chordata; class Actinopteri; order Beryciformes; family Berycidae; genus Centroberyx; species Centroberyx affinis. The sequence goes on from NW_027282719.1 coordinate 39,849, forward strand.
CCTGCATACTTGGCTGTGAGATATCCTAATCATAGCCTACATAAATACATCAAGGAAACTGCAATGGCTTCAACCATTGTCTAATTTTCCAAAAATAGTCCACACAGCGGACATATGAACAGTAAATTCAACTGTCTTTTAGCCATGACGATGTCTGAAGTTTACCATAACACACTCTGCAGAGCAGCTCACTCATGTGACGTGATTACTATGCACTAGTTGCTACTTTCTAATAGGGTAATCACCTGTCTTCATATGGAAATGAGCCAATTAGGTTTTTGGAAGGGAGGGGAAAGGAAGAGTCAACTATTGGGATTATTACATGGCAGACAAACAAAAAACAAAAAAAAACTTTCATGCCACCAGAGGTGCAGAGTCCACGCAAATAAGTACCGGAACGCAGGTAGTCCAAAACCGCGAGGTGCCGGATCCTGTTCCAGCAGGATCTGGCACAAATTAAGCACTGCCCTCTGCAGATATCCTTTCAGCTGCACTTTACTTACTTTCATGGTTTGTTTTAGTGTATTTCAGTGCTAGATGGCTGGGGTTTACAACACATGGCAATATGAGTGTCAGAAAGTACAGAGAAGCACAGGAAAGGGTTTGAAAGTAAATTTAGAGTACTTTTCTGTGGGTGACAACTTACCTGACCTAATATGAATTGCCCTGATGTGGTAAACTCCACCCCTCTGGCTCTCCATGGAGGGAAAAACAAACACTCAGAATTATTTGCAAATGCTATTTGACTCTGATCTGCTCAACAGCCTGGCTGGGTGCGCTCCATCCACAAGTACATGTCAGCCTGAAGAAGATTTACTGCCTCTGAGCCAGGGGGCCCATTTAGCCTGGGAGTGAGGGGCTGATTGACTGAGTATGTGTGTTGGGATTGCTAGTGTGTGTATGTGTGTGTGTGTGTGTGTATTTGTATTTGTGCTTGTGCAAGTGTGTGTGCGAGAGAGATATGTATGTGTGTGTGATGTCTGTATGTGGACTGCTGGCATTTGTGCTTGTCTTTCTCAGAAAATGTATGCGGTCCAGTGTGTGTGTGTGTGTGAGTGTGTGTGTATGTATGTTTGCGTTGTCTTGGGAGCCAGGCAGCAGGGGTTACTATGGCGCTCTGGTCTGGAGCAGAGTTAACAGCTCATTAACACCAATTCATTACGGGCCGCTTCTCCCTCCCTCTCTCTCTTTCGGTGCAGTAAGACAGAGCGAGCCGCCCCCCTTTCACTCACAATGTAAATCACCGGGCCCGAACACACAGGCACAGAGGGGGAGCCGAGCCAACTAGGCTCCTGGTGAGAAATACTACCTGTGTGTGTGTGTGTGTATGTGTGTATGATTGTGTGTGTGTGTGTGTGTGTGTACTGGGTGTCTCTGCATGTGTGTCAAAGGGAGTGTGGGAAGCATACGGTTAGCCAAACACCTACAACCCCTGAGAAATCCTACCTCTGTGTGTGTGTGTGTGTGTATGTACTGGGTTTCTCTGCATGTGTGTCAAAGGGTGTGTGGGAAGCTTACGGTCAGCCAAGCACCTATAACCTGCTGAGAAATCCTACCTGTATGTGTGTGTGTGTGTGTGTGTGTGTGTGTGTTTGTACATAGGAGGTGGCATGACTTGGTGGAGCCTTTATAGAGGGATTTCAGGTGACGTAACACACTCTCTGGTGGCCATATTGGATCTCCTCAGTTCTTGGGCAACAAAAGCTAAGACCAGCTGATTGCATTTATAAACATGAGACTTGGCTGTCTCTACAGAAGTCAATAGACAATTTATTGTGCTGTTTTTGACTGGGAACTGATCATTGGCATTGATAAATTGGATCAATTTTGTGCTAGTGTCAGCTTGTTAGCTAGTTAACCAAAGGTTGGTCTGTTTAGCAAAATATTAGTCTCTTGTTACCAATACATTTGATTTGCACAATAGCTAATGTATCTGAAGCTAGTCACATGTTAATATGAATAGTTGCTTTGCTAAATTAGCCTGCTGGTTAGTTAGCTAGCGAACAGAAAAAATAAGTAGACTTTTCAAAGTGACAACTCAAAGTGCTTTGGAGTAACAATATTGACTACAGGACAAATAATCGATAATTTCTGTGGTGTTTCTTCACTGCACTTTCCAGATATCACTTAGCCTATCAATCAAACAGTGTGTCCTGTGATGTCTTTTTCCTTGGAGTCTCTGTTGATGAAGTTTGAGTTTCTGTAGTTGCTGCCCTTTCGTTCAGCCATGGTGGCTATCACTGCTAATGCTAGGGTTGCAAAATTCCGGGAATTTTCAAAGTTGGAAACTTTCCATGGGAATTAACGGGAATTTATGGGAATTAACGGGAATTTATGGGAATAAACGGGAATAAACCAGGAATTTACGAAATTGAAGGTATGCTCTTAATAGGGAACTTAAATATAGTTGGGGAAAATATATTTTAGCATAATCCTGACTAAAACAACCAGATATCATGCAAGTACAGTTGAATATCTATGCTATTCCTCAATCACATGCACACATAGCACACTGCTTACTGCAGGGCTATTGAGACCACGCCCCCTACATGCACTGTGCATTCCTGTGCATTTTTGTTAATTTTTGAATGGGTTGGGTTGGGGGGATGAGTAATATTTAACTCAACATTCATGTTTTTGTTCTTCAATGAAAGAATTGATTGTTCAATAAAATATTTAACACTTGATAAAGTTCTACTTACAAATAAATCTGTTTTAATTGTATTATTTTGGATGGATGTCTGCTTATAACAAAACAAATATTTATGCTTGGATATGATACCTTTCCATTAAATTACCCTCAATTCCCAGTTAATTCCCATAAATTCCCATTAATTCCCATAAATTCCCATAAATTCCCATAATTCCCATGGAAAGTTTCCAATTTGGAATATTTCCAAAATTCCCCAGCTTAACTTCCCATGGAAATTTACCGGAAACTTTCCGGAAATTTACCGGAAATTTTCCACCCCTTTGCAACCCTAGCTAATGCTAACTACTCACTTATTCTTCTGTTTATTCCAAACAAACCACTGTTGACCTATACCAGACACCGGCTGTTTAGACCAGACAATGTAAAAGCTTTCATGAACTGGATATAGGTTGATTCACTATTGTGTTTTATCAATTAGCAATAGAGAGTAGCAAAATGGACATTTATATATATGAAATTATCACAGATTACTTTTCCTTGGCTCCTATGGCCTGTTGTGACATCAAAAAAACTTTGCCTGTCAGCAAAAGAGGGTTCAAAGGTCAGGCAGCATTGCCCCCTGGGAGAGTATGCTCTAGCAGAATGGTCATCATCTGAGTGTTTCTTACCCACAATGCAGGGGGGGGCTTTGTTTCACTGTCATCACGTCCCAAATTTGAGGACATCTCTCAGTTTCTACAATGGCGGCCTATCCCGAGGATTCCGGCTATCGTCTGTTCCTGCTTCAAAAGCAGCCCATTGTGGAGAGAGAGAAGAAGAAAGAGAAGCAATCCTCTTATTATCAGGCAAATAAATAGCGGCATATGGACCGGTCGCTCACAATCCCTTCCGAGCTGCTTTTTATTGGGCTTTGGGCACAATTTCAGTGCGTAACGTATTTAGACTTTAGCAGGAGGGTTGATGAGGTGGAGGATCGTTACCTCCTGAGGATTTTCTTTTGAAGGCTCCATTTCTCTGACCCCCCAAAAATGGGAGAGAAGAAAAGCCATAAAACCTATTTTCCATTACGTCTCTTTAAAGCGCTGCCCACAAGTGAAGTGACGGAAGGAGAGAGAGAGAGAAAAAAAAAAAATTGGCTACTGGATACCGTTTACATCACTCACACGTCAATGCAAATAAGGTGATCTGGCCGCTCGGCAGTTTGTTTGCTCCCAAACACAAAACGACGACAAAGTTCTTTCTGTCTTAGATGGTCTGATGAACGTGTTTTTGCCCGTATATCTCTTCTCCCTCTTAATTACAATAAGTTGGTGCCATAATAGGATTGTCAACTACCAAGGAGTGACAGCTTAAAAGAAACGCTTTCCAGTTGAAATGTGCCTTTGAGGGCCGATTTTCCAGAGCTTTCTTGCTTCACTTTAAAGCTCCATCCAATTCAGCAGCCCTTTCAGTGTAGCTGGGATACAAATCCATGCCACCGCAGCTATCACAGGCCCAGAATGAGCATAAAAAAGCTGCATTACATCTTGCTTCTTTTTTAAGGGTTCTCTTTGGCTTCTCATGTGCAGGGGCCCTCTATAGCGGAGAGCGGCCCACTTTGGTCTGCCAAGTGTCTGTGTTACTGGGATTCGTCATAGGGAAGTCAGAGAATCGCCGCGAAGACAATGCTAGCGGCCACCATTTCATCCCAGCCCAGGCTCTCTATCTTATCTCAGAAACGCCATTGTCATGCTGCTGCCATTCGCAGGGGTGATTTCTCAGTTAGCCAGCGTGCTTTCAAGGTTCGTTACCATCCCTCCATCTCCCCCCCCCGCCCCTCTTTATTTTTCCCCTTGCAGCTGACAGTTTGACAGATTCCAGGAGTGGTGGTGTTTTAGCCACCGTGTCTTGGAGGCGGTGGCAGCGGATGCTGGTGATAACCGTCCCCAGCCAAGGGCTACTACTGTGCCTTGGATCCTTTTGTGGGCAATTTCAAGGCACACTCACGCCATCCCGCGCCATCCGCCCTCCTAGAGCCTCTCCACAAAAGGGACACATTTTGCAACCTTCCCCTGCGATTTCCCCTACACTTTTGTTAAATAGAGGGGGGGGGGAGGAAATCACATTCTGACGGCGCCTTAAGCAACCCTGAGGATCATTTTCACCGGTTCAGAAATAGATTGGGTCAAAGCAGAGACAGATGTGAGTAAGGAGAGGTAGGGAGTGAGTGATAGGGCACAGTGAAGATGCCCTGTGGCCTCTGCCGGTGCCTGCTCAAAGACCTTTTTTTTTTTTTCAAACTGTTTTATGGAGGTCAGGAGGTACATTTTCAAATCTAAAATATCTGATGTAACTATCCTTTGTGCTGTTCAGGGTGAGCTCCTGAGTAGAAACCTAGTTGGGATGAGGAAACAGGGGGTGGGTGACAGCGAGAACATCTCCCATCACAGTTGTTTCCATCCAACCATCGTAATATTCTTTTCACCATATCCATTCAGTACCAGTTTTAATGAAACATATATTTGCTATTTGGAATATCATTTCTAAAGATAAAAGAAAGAGAATGCCTGTACTCTCAAATGCAGATAAAAAGTCTGGTTTATTTGGCAGACATTTTGCCCATCATGGCTTCATCAGTTTGAAGCCCTGGTGCATTTGAGAGTGTGAGTCTTCTCTTCTTTTGATATGTAACCACAATGGTGGTTAATGCACCACCAGCAGTACAGAAGAAAAGTAGGTTTTAAACAGGTAACACTGAACACCTATGGGCCAAATTTTCCCCTATACCATTGAAAAGGTACAGTAAGTAGTTCAACCTGCCACAAGGAGCTCATAACCCACTGAGAACAATTTCATTAGTCTGGGTTTCAATGGAGAGTTTTAGTGTCCCATGGTCTAAATTCTATTTCAGAGGCTTTTCTACCCTGCCAGAAAAATAATTCTGTGGGGAACTAGATCATGCTATGGGCATGATCTATAAGGTTGCATACGGAACCAAAAATCCAAGCAAATGACACATGTTTCAGATTACGTCTTTAGTGCCGTCAGACTGCACAAACACAGAGAGGATTTGGGGGAGAAAGTTCCCAGCACCTCATTCACCTCTCCTCACCTCTCGCTCCCCTTCTTCCTCCCCATCCGTAGGTCTGATAAAGCAGGGAGGCCCGGTGGCTGCGCTGCTCTCCCCCTGACGGGCCAGACCTGAGATTGAGAGGGGAAACTCGTAAAAGATAATCACGTTTTACGAGGGCCTCTCAAGAGGTCTGCTTATAGGGAGAGGCCATTTTTGTCTTGCTGTTTTGCTTCAGTCTAATGGGGAGCAGGAGACCAGAAGGGCTCAGGCTACCAGCGATCTCAGTCTGGTCACACGGGGGAGAGCAGGGCCAAGGTATTCTCCATAAACAGCCTAAATGTTCCCATTTTAATGTCTGTCAGACTATCAATCAATTTTAATTCGCCTGGTAATTTTTTCAAGGTTTGCCACAAATGCTTTTTAAAAAACATGCTTCACCCAAAAACCTAAATCATCCACGCTGGTTTTAAACAGTTTTCTTGTTTTTTTCCTTTTTTTTTTTCTTTGCAAGGAGGTCTGTACTGAGTTATTAGCTGTAAGGAGAGGAATTAAGAGATTACTAAAGCCCTTTCATTCTTTCTGGAAAATTAATGATGGAAGTTAATTTAGGGTGCAGGAATAAATCACAAAAATATATCTCTGAAACCAAAAACAAAACATGCATTCTTCACTGATCTTTCCTTGTACATAAGAAAAATTTTAAAGACTGTGGTGTAGATTTTCCATTTTCCAACTGTCAAGACTGTTTTTCCTCCACTCCTCCACTTTTCAGAACTTAATCTAATCTTCCATGTTGAATGTTGAGTTGTTGAGCTCATATGTTAACAGGTTAATAGAGTTACACTGATCATTTGATTTGATTTGTTTGTTTTCTGAACAAGTGTTTCTCAGAATGATAACATGGAAAAGCGATAGGAGATTTGATTTTAATATCATTCCAGTGTCATGCATTACACACATCTATACATTTTCTTTGTTTAACAATCATTTTCTTAAACAAACATAGATATCATTTAAAATATGTTGCTGTTCTTCCTAGCCTTTGAAAATAAAATGTGCAACATAGAGTAGCTACATTTTTTCTGAATTATATCTCAAGTCTTTCATAATCATCCAACCAAAAGAAATTAGCAGAAATGAAACTCATTTTTCTACACGGCACATTTCTCAGCTCATCATGTAAAGGACAATGATACATAAAATGAATGTCATTTTCAATTTCTCTAGAATCACATAACAGACAAATTCTGTCCTCTTTTGTTGTAGAGTTCATGTGTTTCGTTTGGACAAACTTCAAAGAGTCACAAAGAGACCAAACAAACTATGGATCTAAAATGGACAAAGCTTCCCTTTGAAGAAATTGCTATTGGCAGCACATAACTTGTATCAGAGTGACTCCATTTGCATTTGAAATGGACTCTATACATGCCCAATCAAGAATGATAAAGAGAGAGAAAGGATGAAAGAGACAGGAGGGCAAAAATGAAAGGCAAGACACTGAAAGAAAAGATGAGCAAACAGAGAGGAGAGAGAAGGGAGAAGTACGGAAGGGAGCAGTAAACAAAGAGAGCAGCCAAAAACAGAGAGAAAAAAAAGATTGAGTGCGTGAGTGAGTTGGTGGTGCTGAAGAGGAGCCAAACCCTGCGGCCGTCACCTCAGCCACATCTTCATAAGCTGCAGCAGCCTCCCTCTCCCCAGTCCAGCCTCTGGCCCTGCAATAAATACATTTTCAATTACAGGCGCTAGGGTACCAAAAGGAGGAGGAGAGGGAGGAGGAGGAGGAGAGGGAGGAGGAGGGGGAGGAGGGGGAGGAGGAGGAGAGGGAGGAGGGCCCTGGAGGAGTCTGAGTGAATCCTCTGGATGACACCTCGGGCCACGAGGCTCAGACATCCCACAGCGGGGGCCCCGCCGTCGTGCCCCCTGACACACGCATGCAGTCTAATCATTGGCTGGCTCTTTGCAGCCAGTCAGGCATTTAACAGGCCCAGGGTCTGAGTCCAGAAGCGGACCAGCTAGCACTTTGATGGAACACCTGCAGTGAAACTGGATCTTTACTGGATGCGGTGCAACCTGAGCCCCGTGCAGACGGTGGGGCGCGGGACCCGCCGTGGGGTCGAGGGCAGACGCGTGTGTTGGAGTCTGCAGGGCCGGCAGCTAGACATGCCACCCCGCTGCCTTTGAAGATTATTATAGGTGGCTGTTGTCAAGGCTAATATAAGCTTTACGTCAGCTCCACTGGATGTAAGGGTGATATCAGAGTGCATTAAAACATCTGAGGGAGAGAGCGTACACCCCTGTTACGCGCCACAGCCTGTGAATATAGCCTGTATCTGGGTGTAGCTCTAGCCTGCTTTTCTCTTTGGCTCTGCTCTGCCAGAGCGACCTGGCCTGAACTGACTGCAGACTCTCATTACAGACAGATCAAAGTGGCTGTGGTGACATACGTATAAGGCGAAAGTGGCTTCCCGCTGAATACATTTATCCACTTTCCCATTCGTAATTGGCAAATTTCTCATCCAACTTCTCCCTCTGCCCATGCCCAATTTCTGCTATAAATTAATTATGTGACTAATACTCTAAATTCAGTCTCTAATCATGCCACTGAAAACAGTAAAGTGTTAGGTCAGCCAAATTTAATACAAACTATGCTTGGAAATTAATTTAATCTAAATATCAACTGTTCTCACTGGATAAAACTTGTCTGCTTCTGAGAAAAACAAGACTTCAGATGTCTGCAAAAAATAAAAACAACAACTGACAGTCTTGCTTATGGTTGATGACACAGCAAAGATGTGACAGATAGCACCAACTGCTGGGGCGGTTCATACCTGGAGGCAAAAAAACCAACACAGAGTATCATTAACCAAGGCAGAGTTTACAACTATACGTTCTGTGGATTATACACGGTATGCTGACAGCCTCTGAACTGAAGTGAAGAGCTGAAAGAGATTTGTTTTGCTTTTACTTTGGTGGATGGAGACTTCACTTACTGCGCAAAAGATAGTCATCATGAGATTAGAACATCAATCGAAGCATAAATCAAATAAGCAACTACGAATAAAGGGCCGGCCAAAATGTCTTTCTTTCACACGAATCACAACGGATGGCATGCACATCCTTATGCGACACACGCAAGCCGACATTCCATCACACTCCATGGGAATGTCGGGTATCCCCAGTGTGACACAATACACCAGTCAGCGGGCATTATAGCCACCAAACATGGGCTGTCGCAGAGGGGTCAGTGATGAATTTGTCGGCAGGTCTGGTTTCGGCAGCACAAAGCGGAGCGCCGCCTCAGCTCCGCGGCCTGTCACTGTGCACCGCCCAGGGTCACGGTCTCTGCTCGCAGCACCGTGACCGCTGCAGTAATTGCCTAAATTGGTGGAAATAAAAAAAAAAAAGGCTTCAGCATTCCAGGAGTGTCACAGGGGCTGGGTTTGTGTGGGCAGAGTGTTGGTTGGATTCCCTGATTCCAGGGTGGACATTAAGGGATTTAAGCGCTCAGGAATGCCCTCCCCCTCCCTCCCTCCCATCACCCTCCACCCCCGTCCCATCCACCCCTTGATCTGGTGAACAGGGGAAGAGAAAGAAAGTAGGAGGGGAGAGACGCGCTGGAGGTCAACAGAAGTATGTGGTCAAACCTCCCTGGTCAGGGTCAGCAGGCTCGGTGACCCAGAGGTGGATCGATGTTATCTTTCCTGCTGATATTGTAACAAGAGAATTAGGTGTTGTCTGGGGTCAGATCTACTTATTTACTAGTTATTCAGTAACTTATTTATGAAAGGCCTAATTCACTTACAGCTGTAACAGGCTAAGTACACTACTTCTGCGTTAGTCCTTAGCCCATCACCTTTCCTTTCCCAGCCCACTGGCAGTAGCAGCGGCAGCCAAGCTCTCCCCACAGCGCGCTCCCCAGAGACGGCAGGCTAGCGAGCGTCATCGGAGCTAACGAGGACCACGCTGCTGCTGTTTCCACCGGGCCTGCCAGCAACCCCCACATCGGGCCCCATTTCACGGCTGCCTGCTCAAGGTGTGGGAGCGAGCGTGGGCCCCACCGCTTGTCAGGGGCCGTGAAAGAGGGATAATGTGTGTGTATTTCTGTGTGCGTGTCTGCATGTCTAGGGAATAGGGATAATGTGTGGTTGTAAGTGTGTGTGTGCGTGTGTATGTGTGTGTATGAGTGTGTGTGGTTAAGGGAAAAGTATTAGGGAAAGTTAGGGAAAGTATGTTGGTTTATGTTGCGTGTACGTGTGCGTCTGCATGTACATGCATGTCAGAGTGGGTGTGTTCTGACTTATTAGACTGGTGTGGTTATGGTTTGGGTGGGTGAGAGGTGGTCGCAAGGCTCATAGTGGAATTTCCATGTCATTTCCCCTCTATCCAATCAGCGGGCCTGGGGCGCCGGCCCGGGCAGGCAGGGGGTTGTGGGAAACGCGGTCTGACTGCGGGAGTTAATGTGATTTGGGCCTCGCTGAGGGGAACACACGGCTATTTTGACAGACGCTGGCCTCCTGCTCAGGCTGAGGTCTGCAATTACACAGGACATAAACACGGTGCGCCGAGGCCAGGCTGCAGTGGGGCATGCTGGGGCTCCGAGGGCCCCTGGGAGCGGAAAACGGCGGGCCGCCTTGTGGAGGCCGCAGAGGCCCTGGCAGGCGCCCACAGACGGCCATCGCGTGACTCTGGGAGAAGGATGACTAGGGTTTAACGCTAGGGAACCACACTGGGAGAGATTGGCTGTCTGAGTTTCTGTGAGACAAACACAGAGAAACACACACACACACACACACACACATGTACACACACACACACACACACACACACACACACACTGAGGGAAAGGTTGAGTAGCAGTGAGAGAAACATTTATGCAGTGACATCTAGACGTTCATGCACAAATAAATATGCATACACACACGCACACAGACACAAATTTGTGGAGGCGGCACATACTGTACATGCATACCGGATATATATGGATATAGGGTGGATGTACGTGACACACACACACACACACACACACACACACACATACACACTTTCCCCCTCATCCCAAACAGGTCTTTTACTCCCTTGTAAATGAACAGAACTTTCTCTTCCGTCCCAGCAGTCCACACCAGGCCTCAGCTTACCCCCTGTAAAACAGCTTAAAACCTCCATCTCTCCAGCTGCATGTTCTTCCCTCCCTCCTTCCCTCCCTCCCTCCCTCCCTCTCCCACCCTACTCTTCCCCTGGGGGGGGGGGGTTAAAGTATTCTACAAAGCACCAGGGTCCGTGTTCGGGCTTCCTGGCCCAGAGAGGAAGCACCACTGGGCCTAAAAACAATTACCCATTTAAGAGCGCTAAATCAACTTGCATTGCGGAAACAATGCGATGGCTGCCACTGTTATTTACTGTAATGAATTGGGCCCCATTGTGAGCGCGGCGCTCTTCGGGGACCTCTCATTGAGCCGGCTGAATGCAACAAGCCCTGAATGGATGTCAGGCTGCATAAAGGTTTTTGAGCAACAGTGAGAGTGTTGCCTTGTGGATAAAAAGAGTGGCGGTGAGATCATATTTACCCACCATTCAGCCCGCTTTATAAACGCCCATCGGCCACATCCTATTCGGATAAATACGGGACAGGGGGAGAGGCCGATGGACCAGAGTGTATTTTCCACAGTCAATTCAGAGCGGGACCTGACACAAGCATGGGAAAGCAAATAACCCGGATTAGGCTTCTTCAAAGGCCCGACCCGGTGAAAGATGGGAGCAAGGAGAGCGGACAAAGGTGGGAGTTAGCGGCACACACACACACACACACACACACAGCCCCCCTCCCCTTACTGTTATGATAGTAAGACAAGAGGGACACACATACATGAACGCTCGCGCGCACACACACACACACACACACACACAGAAAGTTGAGACGTTGGCCTATGAAACACCATCTAGCTGAGGTGTGGGTTTGTTTGGCTGTTTTTGTGTTGGTCTAAGGAGGAGGATCAGGCGCATGAGGAAGGAGATCGGGTGGGGTGGGGGGAGTGATGGGGGGGGGGTTGGGGGGACTGCAAGTTGAGACATCTACACAGCAGGATCAGAGATCAATCTCACCTGCCTGGTGTGTATTGCCCACTGAGCCTGACGCTCAGCCAAGCCAAGCCAGGCTTGCCAGGCTAGCACTGCCAGTGTGTGTGTGTGTGTGTGTGCGTGTGTGTGTAAATGTGTGGAAACTACTCATCCCGTCTCAGAGGGCAATGAGAGTTCAACGGAGAATGTCTGTCTTTCATTAAAAACATCAAGTGGCGGACAAACAGGAATCATTATGAAGCGAGTTTCCTCCAAAACGTGAGGGAATTTGACTGTTGCAGCTTTGCGGAGCTCGCCGAGACTCTCCACTGCAATTTATAACATACACACCATTTAGCAGCACACGCCATACATTACTCCAAACCACAGCAGTATTAACGGTGCAACAGGCTAATTTCTCCGCGACAGGGTAAGTCAGCGCTCCCCCGACATGAAATCGTGTTACACACATGTGCTACATACCTCTGCACACAGTCTTTAGTGCTGACATGACTTGCACTCAAAGACAACCCTATTCAACGGCAGGAATTTTCACAGCTGTGTGTGTGTGTGTGTGTGTGTGTGTGTGTGTGTGTGTGTGTGTGTGTAGGAGTGGGCTTTGCAGGGGGGTTCAGAGTTATTTCCTCCTCTCTCCACGCTTCAGTCCAAGTTCCCTCCTTCACTCGCTATCTTTTCATATCAGTGTGCTTACACTCTCTCCCCCTATGCTCGCTCTCTTTTCGCTTGAGTCACGGTAGCCTCCCAAATACACAGACACGCACACACACACACACACAAACACACACACATCCACAGATGCTACACACATGCACATGTACACCTCTATACCACATATACTTACATATACCACGAACAAACACACTCTCACACACACAGATATACTTGCACAAACATGCACACAACCCACACAGAGGCACACACACGCACACAGGCATGCAGAAAGCACACACTTATACAGAGTACACAAACCCACACACACAGCGTTTAACACACATACACACACACACACACACACGCAGGCACGCAGCGCTCCTCTCCCTCAGGCGGTCTGGCTGTAAAGTGATACCTCGTCTCGGAGCATTTCGCACATGCCTTCCCGGACAGTTCCCACACTCCCGGCCGCCTCAGCCTGTCTGACCTTTGCCAAGCCCGCCACCCCCCCCCCCACCGCCACCACCCCCCCAGCCTCCTTCCTCCTTCTCCCTCCCTCTCTCCCTCCCTCCTCCTCCTCTTCTCCCAGGGCCTGCGGTTTGGACAGCTGCGGCCAAGCTGGCTGCTCTGCTTGTGGAAAACATCCGCCACACATGGAGGGCTGCGGCACCGATCCTGCTTGGCCTCTGCTGCCTGGCTGCCTGGCTGCCTGGCTGGGGGACTGGCTGCCTGTTTCCCCAGCCCCATGGACACATGTCTGACCATATCCACCTCCACCTACCCCTCCAACCCCGTCCGACTCCCAGGGCTCGCACACTGCAAGAAATATCCAGCGTTTTTCGGGGCATTTTTGCCTTTGTTAGACAGTTCAAAGTAGAGAGAGAGAGGGAAGGTTGGGAGAGAGAGAGAGGGGGGTGATATGTGACAAAGGTCCTGGGTCAAACTTGAACCCAGGATGTTGCGGTTACATGGTGTGTGCCTTAGACAACTGAGCCATCAGCATGTCCCAGTATGCCTTTTTTAACCTTTATTCATCAAGTTAAAAATCACTGTTCTTTTCCAGCAACACTCTGCATCACATTCACACACATTCACTCCTGGGGGCGGCCCCACAGACTTCTACTGTCGCTCTGCTCAAGCAGTTAGAGGTTCAGTGCCTTGCTCAAGGGCACCTCAACAGTAGAGATTGTTACTCATTCACTTTCTCCACCGACAGCTGAGGGAATTCAAACCGACACCCTCCTGGTCACAAGCCCGCTTCTTTAACCTCTAGGCTAGTAATTAGTAACTGAATATAGTATTGAGTCTTTAAATCCACAGAGGTGAATTTCACTTGTTTCCAATGCAAACCAACTTGCTTCAAGAATTTATCTCAATCAAGTGTCATTTTCATCGATTGTAGTTAGTTGAAGTGAACTGTCACATTCTTCCTTGTCTCAGAATAACTGTCACTGGTTTCTAGAAAATCACTGTAACAAGTGAAGCTACATTGGAAACAAGTGGAATTATCTCACCAGCCTTGGCAGAATTTTTCATTTATTTGAAGAAAAATACGATTTTAAGACAATAATATGAGACAAGAAGTTTTATTGAAATGGACATTTTTTGCAGTGCAGGCCTAATCCCCTGCAGCATGGCTCCAATTTAAGGCCTCCCCACCGGCAGAGTGTGGTACATAAACAGGCCTGGGTTACAGTTTAACCCCCCCCCCCCCGCCCCCCAACCTCCCACCACTACACACACACACACACACACGCGCGCACACACACTCCCCCCATCACCACCACCACCTCATCCAGCCTCCACATATGAGACTGATTCTGTTTTGGATCTGGACTCTGGCCACTGCTTGGAGCTTTTTTCCTTAGCAGCTCTTTACACGTGCACCAAAGTTACACACACACACACACACACACACACACACACACACACCTACACACATATGCGCACACACACACACACGTACACGCGTGTGGCAAATCAGACTGAGTAGACGTATACTGACAGAGCTGTAGACAGGCTTCCTCACAGACACTGCACACAGTGGCAGACGTACACACACACACACACACACACACACACACACACACACACACACACACACACACACACACACACACATACCGTAAGGGGAGGGATTTTCTGCTCTAACTCCCTCTCTGAGCCCCCTCTCTGATTGTGTTGCTAGCGACATTCTCCTTGTTGCACACACAAACACAGTTAAGTCTTTCCTGCAGTTTCCTCACCTTCCTCTCTTCACACAGGGATGAAAAATGAAGTGTGATGAATAGAGGGAATGGTGTAAGATAGAGGATTACACCCCTGGATGGAATTTTGAAGGGAGTAGCTTTACTGTAAAGACAGAAAAATACAATCTTGATGGTGTTGCCGAAGCCTTGCATCATATTTCCCCTCTGTTTGAGATAGGATTATGGTAGGGAGCCGGAGTCTTGGCAGGGGCGCGCATGGCCTGACCTGAGAATCAGGGGATTCCTCTGTGTTTGTGGTTGAATTCAGCTCTCATCCCTGTGGGCTGCTGTGGTGCACACGCACACACACACACACACACACACACACACACACACACATACTCAAACACACACAAACACACACGAGTCTCTCCGCTGGGCTGCTCAATCTCTCGCACCAACTGGAGGGGAGCGGAAGAAATGGATGCTGCCATACAGTGTGAATTTTGGCAGCGATTTTAGATTTCATTTTAGTCTTAAAGCTAAAATGTCTATATGGTTTTGGTCTGTTTTTAGTTTTGGTTTGTCTAAGATTTAGTTTTAGTCAACGGCATTCTGGGTGTTTAAGTCTAGGCTTTATTGTATCCACTGCAGTCACATTTTTATCTTACTTTACACTGATATATTGGCTGCAATAGACCTACTAAAAGTTTTTAGAGTCTCTGTGCACGAGGGAGGTCATGGTGATGCTGAAACGTGGAGGAAATACATTCAAGCTCTCTCTTGAGGCCAAACCAAGAACAAGTATATTTAAAGATTTCTACTGCCCCATAGCACAAAATGACCGTAATATATCTGCCGGAGTTGATAGGGTTGTTGATCAATACCGATGACTCAATGATTGCTTCACCAGATTTCTGGCTCACAAAACTTTTGGAACAAAAACTCCTCACCCCTCTGAGTTTCAGGACACTCCCGATCCATGCCTAGTTTTCCAATCTGTTCCTAGTTTTTGTCAGGTTTTAGTCAAAGTAAAATAAAAGTCAAAGCAAAGTAAAAAAAAAAAGTCTTTGTGTGCATGGTTGGCCATGATTTTTTTGTGAGCTAGAAATCACAAGAGGCCATTTTCTTAAGCTGATACACTCTCATTATTATCATATAGTAACACTTTTTCAGCTTTCTCTGTAGGTAAAGTTAAAAAAAAAAAAAAAAATCAATTATATGCAGAGCTATTGATAGAGATATTGAGGAATGTCATTTTCATCTAGTGAGACATTTTATCAATACATATTTATCTATAACAAATGTTTTTCATCATGCAGCTATTGTTTGAAAAAAATGAGTATGGCTCTATTTAATACACTAAAATAAACTCACACTGATCCACTAATACATAGGGTATTCAATACACCTTATGTATAATATAATAATATTTAAGAATATAATATTATCTCATCAATCAATCTCATTATTTAATTAAGATATTGCCTCACTAGTGTAATTTAAAGGGAAAAATAGGAAAGTGACTTAAATATACAGTAAATAGATGAACCTTCATTGTGAGAGCAGGAAGGGAAAAAGAAAATAAACACTAACGTCAGAAATTAGATTCACGAGACATCATTATTAATGGAATGATGTGGCAATAAAGATTGGGAGGAAATAATGACGTTGTAATCGCATTGCTGAACACAGATTTAAATCACCATTAACAGTGTTAAGGCTGAGCCCCTGCGGCAAAGCGTGGGTCAACCCTTAGCTCATCAGTGGTCCCAACAGCAACATTTATAGTGGGAGGGTAAGGTGCTCCAGGACCCTGAGGGAGGGGGAGAGGGGGTAGCAGGGTAACGGCAGTGATGGTAATAGCAAAGGTTTGCACGCCCACGTTCAGACTGCACACACACACACACACACACACGCACACACACACGCACGCACACACACACACACACACACACACACACTCAATTCTCTGCCCATCCATTTGCCCTCCTCCTCTTCACTACTTCCATCCATCCACCCGTCTCCCACGAGGAACTCTTGCTCCAAGGCTGCGGTGCGAGCGCTCGTAAAAAAAAAAAAAAAAAAAAAAAGAAAACGCTCCCCCTGATGCTGGAAAAACCGACACCAAAAAAAGCAAGAGAAAAAAAAAATGCAGTAGGAAAAAAGTGTTAAGTTGAAAAGCGAGCGTTTTCTCTCGCTCTGAGCTCTTGGTCCAGGCTCACAGCTTCCCTGGGTGCCAGAGTCTTTCATCATTTGGCAGCCTGGCTCTGCAGTTCAGTTTTACCTCCTGGCTGGAGGCAAGCGAAGCACCACTCGCTCTCCACACAGCAAGCAAGAAAGAGAGAGAGAGAGAGACGGAGACAGAGAAAGAAAGAGAGGGAGAAGCAGTCTTTCATGCAAAAGCAACCTCTGGAGTCATCCACGGCCACGCATGGGCCCCTGTCTTTTTATTCTGTGTTTTTTTTCCCTCCCCTCCTCCATCTCTCTCTCCTCTCTGTTTTCTTCATTTTCTGATGTGCTTTAGCTCCAGAAGAACAACTTTTGTCATTATATAATCTGCAGCAGTGGATAGCTCCCAGTGATGGAGACGTTGAAAGCAAAGTGGGGGAGATGTAGGCTCGCGAGGCAGAACAGCGTGACCTTTGATGTCCTCCTCTGCTCTTTGGAAGGAAGCGGAGTCTCGCTGGTATCATCACTGAAGCGCCGAAAACAGCGCCGGTCTACGCTTCAAGACCGCGACGCCTTCGGAGGTGATTTCAAAGTACACCTGCCACCCTGGTCTGCCCGTTTTCTTTATGAGCCTCTCTGAAACCAAAACTCACCACCGGTACTTCAGGCTGTTACGTCTCTCCCTACCTCATACTTGTGTATTTTTGGTTAAGTTATGAAACCCTCAAAACTCAGTTCCGCTCCATCGTTTGGAGAAAACCACAGACCTAATAATAACATTTGAAATCAATCGATACTAGTACATTGATTTAGGCCTAGTCCACACTTATCCGGAGAAATTTGAAACCTTTATTTCTTGGTTTTGGCCTTGCTTGCACATTAAGCTGCTGTTTTCAACCACTGAAAACTGAGCTTTCTGAAAAGCTCACGATGAAGATGCTGAATTTGAAAACGCTAGTCTCTTGTTGCAGTGTGGACAGGGAAAATGGGGCTTTTCGAAAACGCTGATGTGTGATTGTCATGTGATCTCAGGCGTGTCAAAGTCATGTGATCCATCCAGGCTGTATCAGCTGTTTCAGTTCCTCAAGGAATGGTGGTTGTGGCCAGAGAGCCCCAAACTTGCTCGCACAACTCGAAGTAGAGAAGATTTTAACTTGCTAACTTCGTTCGGACTTTGTTCTTCAAGATCGCTCTGTAAACAACAACCTTTTAAAAATGCCGCCGGTGGAAAGCTGGTGGAAAGCTAGTGCGTGGCGGAAATGGCGTGAAGCGGGGCACTTTTCAAAAACGCTAGTGTGGACGAACACTACAACACGGAAATGCCATTTTCAAATTTATCCGCATTAGTGTGGACAAAGCCTTGTAAATAAATAAAAAAAATACTTGATTATCCAACTGCATAGCAAGGGGGAAACAAGAAGCAAGCACAGGGAAATAAGAGCACAACCTCCCGTCAGAAGCGAGTAAACAACACTAAGAGTGGCGAAAGGTCTCCAAACGCTCCCTACCGCTGAGAGTGAACACAGGTTCCCACAGGGCTTCATAAAGAACCCCTGCCACACGCATTCTTTCACCATGGATATGCCACCATGAACAGGACACTCGGGCATGTCAGGCCGGGCTGAGAGGAAGACTGATGTGTTGCATCATTAGGGCCGATGGCCTCTTCCCGGGGCGAGATGTGTGTTCCCGCTGCGGCGGCCCAGCGGGGCGTCACCGGCACCCCGCTAGGAGCTCTGGGAGCAGAGGCATCTGGTGGAAAACGTCTTCCTCCCACTCAGAAAACCTAGGAAGAGATAGGAAGAGGCAGAGATGCACACACACACACACACACACACACACACACACACGCTTGTACTCTTAAGTGAATGTGCAGAGATGTTCACTCAAACACACACACATAAAGAGTTGCATGCACACACACACACACACACACACACACACACAAAAGCCTGGCGCAACATGGGCGCAATCCGGCCCCCGGGGGAGTCTGCCCGCCGCCCACGGCCCCTGCTGAGTTTGCCCAGTGGGAAGCCCCAGCGCTGGCTGCTGGCTGCACAGCGGGGAGTCTGGGAGATGCGGTCCTGCAGACTATAAGACTCCGAGTGGTGTGGCGACCACAGAGGCCTCGTCCCTCACACAGGCCGCGGAGCGGGAGCGTTTCTCAGGCCCAGACACATGCTCTTAGACATGGACGATTGTGTCGATTTCTTTGCCGCCGCTGTTCCCATGGCCTTAACCTGAAGGGTCCTGAGAAACGTTATCACAGAGCACTTAATCATCGTTTTCATCGTTTAAGGCCCCTGAAATAATCACCGCTGAATAGAGTTCATACGTTGTCTGAGATATACGGCTGGACAGACGTGTCATCTCTGCTGAGAGTTTAGATAATGTGCTTCTGTTCAGCCAGACAGACAGAGGGGCGTTTAAAGAACTGTGAGGCTCAAAGGTTTACCTCATCTGAACTATGTTTTACATTTTTTACATTTAAGGCATTTAGCTGATGCTTGTATCCAAAGCGGGTTACAATGAGTGCAGCAGTATCAAAAGCTTCAATTCAACATTAAAGCAGATATGAGTGCAAGGGTCAAAGTTATAGAGCGCTGGCAATATTCCTCTGACCAAAGAATGATTGTGTAAGAGAGAAGTGCTCGGGAAAAGAAATAAGACAAAATAAGAGCAGGTAGGAAGTTTTTTTTCAAACTTCAAGATAAGAGCATATTAGAGCAAGTGGAGGAGGAAGATATGACAGACGGGATCTGATTCACTGGGGAGAGGGTTACATGAGGTTTTAAACCCACGCTGGAAGACAGGGAGTCACTCTGCAGTTCAGACAGGAGGGAACTAGAACTGTCTTTACAGCATCCTTGATAAATGTCAATGAAATCAACAAATTTATTAGATGTTTGGTCACTTTGAGTAAACTACATTTAGCCTTTGAACGTTTAGAGTTTGAAAGGAAGAGCTGTTTTGTTTCTTTGACCTTAACATTTGGAGCTGATCATGGGTGTTTTCACAGTTTGTTCATGTTATTTACTTAAGGCAGAAAAAATAGTTTTTAGTATTTTTCCAAACAACCTCAGTTGCAACCCCTGGAACAAACTGGCGAGCAGTAGCCTCTAGCGGCGGTTTAAGAAGTGGGCTTGTGACCAGAAGGTCGCTAGTTTGAATCCCTGGGCTGGCTGGGGAAAAGTTGGGCAGTGAAAGTAAATGTGAAACGCTCTATTCTCCCTCGTCTCCTACCATCAGGTTGCCTTTGAGCAAGGTGCCTTTGGCTCTTTACCCCCAATTACTGCTGTCTAGCTGCTCAGTGGCTAAGAATAGAAGATTGTGGTTGTACTGGGCAGCTCCCAGTTGTGAATGTGTGTAACTATTGGAGTGTGAAGAAGGGGCATTGCTGAAGAAATGTGTGTTCAGTCAAACCTGCCTGGATATATAAAAGTAAAAAAAACCGAAAAAAACAAGGAGATGACCTGAGTTTGGTTCACTGTGAGTTCATGTTGGCAACTTGTTTTATTTGTGTGTTGTGAACATGAAGTTCTTTCAGTTTCTTTGTGGAGCAGCCACACGACATTATCACTATTATCATTATCACTTTACATTCTGAATGGAAAGTAACTAGTATTTTTTTTATCTACTATATCTGATGATCTGCAATGGTTCAATCAAATTAACTATAGGCCGGTGCTTAAAAAAACATCATGCTTATCTGGCCAGGTTTGGCCTGATGTAATTCAAAGAGCTGTTTTATGTCACATGATTTTGATGTAAGCTCTTTTTTACATCTTTGTCATAAACGCACAGATGCTGCCATCCATATGAGCCATAAATGGGGTGAAATCTGAAGAAAGGTAGAGGAAATGGAGAGCAGACTAGAATCTCAACAGAGCGGAAAGACGTTTTTTGTTCCATTTATAGAGGACCATGTTTGGTTTCTTTCATCAGTATGTGAAGTTTGCATGCCATCACACAAAATTTGCCCAAATTCTCCAATATACAACAGCCACTAGCTGACAAACCCTGAGTTATAATTTGCAGACTTGTGACGCCCTCTGAGGCCTCGGTGCCTGTGTCAGATCACCAGAGAGGGTTGGCCGGTGATTGATGATCCATCTCATCATGGCCACAGATACCTGCCATGGCTCAGAGGGGACAAAACCTCTGGGCCGGGCCAGAACTAACTTAATTCTTGTCATCCGCCCCTTTGCAAGGTATGGGAAAAATAGCCTGGACTGAAGAGTTTGGGAGATGAGAGAAGTGGGGCTTGAATGGAGCCAAGAGGAGAATAGAGCTGAAAGGAAAAGGAACTCGGTCAATGGGAAGGGGGCAGGAAAGGCTGAATGCACCATTCCGTGGTCTACGGTGTTGATATTTCCCTCAATGGTCTCTTCTAAAGTGAGCGTTTTAAGCCACCCCGACACACTAAATTTGCCCTTTGTGCATGGAGAGGCCCCTAGCTGTCGAGATGCAAGGTGAGGAGGCACTGGGGGCAGATGGAACCTGCTTGTCACCTCAATGGTCCCCTTTCTACCCCCCCGAACGCCCTCCCTGGCCCTCCCCGCCCATCGCCACCATTCACCCATGGCTCCAGTGGGAACGTCCAGGGACCCCGCGTTTTGGGACGGCCCCATATAATGAGCCCCACTGGCTGGCTTGAATGTGGCGCCATTGTTCCACCCGGGGCCATTAAACCACCTCCTGGGCAAACAAGAGCGTCCCTCTTCCTTTATGGGGCCCGAGGAGGCAACAAAGAGAGGAGTCATTGAGACACAGAGGGGCCGCCCTTTGTTTGGTGTCCTTTTTGCTGCTGCTCAATGCCTGGGCTGGGAAGGGGAGGCTCCTGTTTGGTCTTTAGCGCTCCTCATATCGTCACAATCCCTTGTTTGGCCAAAGCGGAGATGTGAACTTAATTGACTTGAGTGGCCCCAGTACGCCGCGCTGCAAATAACCTGGAGGAGAGACAGAGAAAGTATTGTGCATCCAAAGTGTTTTTCGGCTCTCCTCGCGGTGGTGAAAACCTGTGAGGAGAGTTTGAGGGCCCCTCCGGTCCCCTGCTAATGAAGCCCTGGAGGATTTTATAACATCTGATTTCAGCCATGAACTCCAGCTGAACTGCAGTCGATAACAGAAAGATGACATGTTGAGCAAGATCACAAGATTGTAGCACAGTAATCGGGAAATATGAATGATAGAGCTTTAAAATCATCTTTACACCCGATTAGACACTTTCTACAACGAGCTCAGCTAAGCCTTCCACACAGCAGTGATAATGAAAACATTGGAGGCCTCTCTCACATGACAGAGAAGGAATTACTGTCACCATTTAGGAGGAATTACATAGAAGACCTAAATGGAAAGTTAATTGACCAACTGTCTGCAACACAATTTGGTCAGGCTGTTTTTTTCAGTGGAGTACAAACACTTAACATGTTTCGAATGCCATTCTCGCGCATCACTCCTGAGTGACATTCCAGCCACTACATGAGTGAAAGTCCTTTGGATGTCCTGAGGCTAAAGAGCGGGGCCGATGTCAAGCTGTACCATCCTTCACATCTAAACAGGGCCTGACCTCAACCCCTCCACTGACCACCACTCTGGGCAGCGAGGGCGATTAGCCGAGGGCAGGTGCAGAGCGCCGGGCTCCTGAGGAGAGGTTAAGGAGAGGAGTCAGCGCTGACTGGCTCTCTGCCACCGTGTCATCCATCCGGGGGCCTAATCGAGTTATCATATCAACAAATCTCCCATCAGGGGCCCCACGCCTGACACTCCCAGAAAGACACCCAGAGGGGGACGACAAATTTCTAGCCGCAGGACGCTGGGGAAGGGAGCCGGCCTGCCAGGCGGCCATGAAAGGTACCTGCAGCCTCGGGTCAAGCTCCCCTCTGGGGAGGACGCCACGCTGGGCACCACGCTGGGGCAGTTATTCGATTAGGCTGCGTGCTAAGTGGGCAACCTCATTCTGCAGCCCCGCGGCCTAGCTAACCACCCACTGGGAAAACTGCTCGAGTTACTATGGGGAGAGAAAGGGAGAGGACCTGGAATAAAAAGCATCCAAGCAGTTAGCGAACCCACAATATGAATGTTAAGGCTGCTATGGCAACAGATGTGTTGTGGCGACAAAGGGCCATTACAAATATGGCTTTCATCTCTTGCAGCAGTCCTCCTGTTTTTAAAATTGACATTCAAATCCGAACTAGAATTCCCTCTGGGATTATTTTCCCGCTGTAACGGCTGTCAGGAAACTCTCTAAACAAACTGAGCTGAGGGCAGCAGATCGAAAAAAATTCTTTAACAGGACGAAACTCGCTGCTAAAGTCATAAATGTTAGATTACTGAAAAACTGACTTTAGATGTGTGGTTTACCATGAGCCCCTCTTTCCCACATCTCTCTCACACACACACATGCACAATCATACACTCTCACTCCTGCACACACAAACACACAGCAGGGGTTGATGGGAGAAGGGGGTGGTTGTCTTGGCCTGAGAGTTGACCTGCCACTCCATCGCTACCTGCTGCTAAGGCACAAAGGATTCCCCCGGCGAGCCGCGTCAGGAAGAAAGGCCAGGCGGAGAATGAGTCAGCTCCATCTCCACAGAGAAGAAGACCCTCGTCTATCCTCCATGACCACTCTGTCAGCCATGAATACTATTTACGCCACGGGAAGTCTTTTCTCTAATAGACCCCCCTCCTTCCCTCTTCTTCGCCTCGCGCTCTCGCCACATTCTCAGGGACCCTTCTTCTCTTCTCTGTTCTGCCTCATCCTTTTCTTTCTCTCGCTCTCTCTTTCTTTTTTTTTTTTTTACAGGCTAAATCAAGGGAGATGCTCCCCAAGCATTGCAAATTGATTATGGCGCTGAACATTTATTACATGACGGCGGGGGGTCTGCGTGGTGGAGATGTGAGAGAGAGAGAGGGAGTGTGCTGCGGAGAGGAATGTCGGGGTCATCATTATGATCACACACTCCGTCAGTGTCACAGGGGACGGCTACCGCACGCATGTTTCAGAGAAGGCAAACTGTACAGATCACTGACTTAACAGCTCATTATGGGTATGGATTTAATTACGTCGCAGTCGGGTGAAAACCTCATAACTCCAATTTTGGTGATTTTCATGTTTTAACTTCAGCTGATGGTTTGAGGCTATTCTACAACCCTTTGGTTTAAGAAATGTTTTCAAATTAGATAAACTCAATTAGATAAACTCAAAAACACATGAACGACAAGGCTGTTATTCTTACTTGTTAGTACCTGAAAAGTTGACATTTTGGATATATGAGGTTTTCTCCCACAGCGACTTATTATGTACTGTGACTAATGCTCAGTTCATCAGTGCACACTTGCTTCAACAATGTTTATCTTTGTCAGTATTGGAGGATGAAAACTGATGGTAAATATTTAGGAATACCAGCACAGTTTAATAATCCTTAATTATCAAATCCTGTATCTTCAACAATCAAGTAAATGAACTGCTAAGAGAGAAGTTTGACTAGTGCAGATGTAATAATGTTGTCTTGGGTCATTTCACCGAATATTATGACATCTAACCAGCAGAAATGTAGGTGGAGAACAGTAATATTCTCAAGGGGTTTCAAGTCATTCAGCTGTCGGATGCTTAGTCACAGCAGAAATTAATCAGTGGCGCTGTCATTTAATGCCGCTTTAAAGTGATAATCCGCAAGATTACAAGCAAATGGAAAAGCTTTCATGAATGTATGGGGTGAATCACTATTGTGTGACATCAATTGGGGACAAAGAGGGGGACATTATTTATATACTGACATTTATTTATAGAAAAAAGTCACAGACAAGCATACAGACACACACAAGCACACGTGCACACACTCATGCAGACACATTCAGGCACACACACATACACATATACACACACACAAATGCACACCCGTACACACAAGCACGCATGCTCACACACATACAGGCAGCAGGACATCCTAATGGTTAGTGAGACTTCCCATGGCCAGGTTGCAGGTTCAAACCCGCAGCAGCTGACTGTCCTGTCGAAGAGTCCTTGAGCAAGACAGTGATCACTCACCCGCTCACCCACTGTAAATTTCTCTGAATAGGAGCATCAGCTAATTGCCTAAACTGAATTGAACACACAGAAACACACACACACACACATACAAACACACACACCCCCTCCGCCCCGTCACCACCCTTCGCCCTCTCCCTCCCAGCTCCAGAGAGACCGGGGTAGATTTTATGGGCGGCCTCTATTGTGGCCCGCTTTAATCCCGGCCGCTGCACCTTCCAGCGGGACAAAGGGAGCGTGAGCGGCAGGAAGCCGGTCCTCGGCGCTCCCATCGCTCCGCACAAAGCTGCCGCCGCTGGGTTATGATTAGAATGTCAGCGTGGCCCGGGGGAACGCAGGGCGCTCGCTGGGAAGGACGCAGGCTCAGACCCACGCCAAGCCGGGGCTCCGCCACCGCTTTGAATAACAGAGAGCGGCTGAAAGAGAAGGCCACAATGAATACCTAAAAACCTCCATTCAGACAGACCCTGAGAAGCACAGGTTGCCTCTGCTGGTCGCCGCTCCTCTGTTCTCTCTCTCCCTCTGTTCTCTTCTTCACCTTGGGCTGAGAAGATGCTGAGGTCTGCGGGTTCCTCACAGGCCTCTCAGGCAGTGGGGGGGGGGGCAGGGCGACAAGACAGGGGGCGGGACACTTGGACAACAGCTCCGTCAAAAAAATGGCGCGGCCCAGACCCGGGCCAAGATGCTCACGCCGCTCCACTAATAGCCCGCATCAGCAGAAAGACAAAAGGAACTCGACAATTATTAGTTTTAAAGGCCGGCGGGAGTGAATGGGGAAGTCCAAATGGAGTCATTGTACGTTGACGGAGGAGTGGGGGGTCAGCCGAGGTTCAGCTGCAGACCAATACTCAGGCCCGGAATAATTAACCAGGAACAGCTATTAATCTTGACCAATGACAATGCCTGAAACAGTGGGAACTGACCAATCATTAATGGTGACATCCAGTCTCAGGACCTCAGCTCACAGCTGTGGAAGCATCCTGGACACTGGAGAGGAGGGGCCATGGTAGTTTAACCACAATATATCATCTTCACTAAACACAGCAATGGATGAATTGCAATTCAATGGGGAAAGTGATTGAAAGACTAATCACACAAAGCCAGTGGAAAAACCTCACTTGTTTTTTGGTGACAATGCAATTTCCCTGTTTCTGTAAAATGTGTAGCACACTGGGTGTGGGTTAACACTGCCAGGATTAGGGGTTCGATTCACCCTGGGGCTGCCAAAATTATAATTATATACATATGCATATTTAGGCATTAAGCTGATCCAGAGCAACTTACAGTTCTACAGTAGATAAACTTTAATTCCTGGATCACAGAAATGACAAGAAACCAACAAAAAGGAGTGGATCAGAGCCATAGTGACCTGAATATTTCTGTGACCGAAGAATGATCATACAAGAGAGAAGTGCTAGGGAAGAAATGAGCTTCGGAGGTAGGTGAAGGGATGTTTTTCAGATTTTTTTTTTACATTTCAAATGGTATACAATTTCTCGATGGTAGCCTTGAGCTGTGGTTCTCTCAACTCCGGTCCTCGGGGTCCAGAGTCCTGCTGGTTTTTTATTCTGGCAGGTAGTTAATTGCATTCACCTGTTGTCCCAGGGCTAAACAGTCCCTGATTAGACAGCTAGGATGAAAACTGCCTGGCAAAATAGAAAAATGGAGTTGAGGACCTAGAGGTTGGAGTAGCCGGCTTGTGTGAGTTGGAGAGTCAGGTTTCTGCACAGGAGCTCACTCTAGTTCAGTAGCACATGGAATAGTTACAGACCACATTCTGTGAATTGGTAAATGACGAAATGCAACTGCTAGGCTACATCAAAACTGCTGTAACAGCGATTACACTGGAGCTCGGCATCCGTTCTCCCTGGGTGGGATCCTGTCCTCAGAAGACCCCGAGATAACGACTTTAGATAGATAAATACACAAAGGGCCCGGTGAGGTCACGCTAAAATTGACACTTACCGGGTAGAAAAATAAGCTTGAGTTCAGGCGTCTGAGAGCTGCGCTGGCCAAGGAGGTTCAAAAAGCAAATAGAAAGATAAGAAAATGAGCGGTGGCAGCATGAGGGTGTCAAAACCAACCGGTGAGGCAGGAATCCTGCAGGGAAACTGCACACTTAGCAACTCTGTCTGCCGCTACGCTGTGTTTGGTCATTTTAACAGCTACTCGTTCACACATAATTATGAAAACATACATGTCGGAAACTGTTGCTCTTTAATATCCACGGAAATAGCTCATAGCCAGTCATAACAAATATGAAGCCAGCGTAGTGAAACTACAGTTATGAGATGGGGAGATGGGGCTGAGTGGGAAAATCCTCCATTCACACATTCAAATGCAAGGAAGGGTGGATAAGCCTCTGAAACAGCATTGAGACCATGGAACATCAAAACCTGAAAAACTGAAAAATTGAAACCCATAATGATAAAACATAGTAACACATATTTGTGTGGAATTTGATCAAAATGTCTTTACAATCAATGTTCCATTACAGTCAATTCAGGTTAAAGGCTTCCCTTAGACAACCAGTGTATAAACAATGTAAGTATGTAATCAAACAAATGACCATCATATCACCATCATATCCAACATATTGGAGATGAACAATATTGATCCGATTTTTATACAGTAAAAGGCCAATACTGGGAAGCCAACTGACTGACAACTATTATTATGGTCAGCGAGTTCATCACCCAGTAATTAACTGATTAGCTGTCTTCCATTTCTGACTGGAAGGCTTCAGTCTCAGGTCCAGGACAGTACTGGAGGTTACTAAAGGTCACTGTCACGGCCGTCACACTGTGTACACTGATACTGTACTGCTGCTGCTGGGAACACTGGGCCCTCCCTGTCAGTGGCCCCAGCCCTTTGTGTGACCCCCCCACCCCCCACCACACTATCCATACACAGGTAGGAGTTTTGCTTATTGAAACATCTTCTCAGGACAGAAACTGTTATGATTGGTTCAATCAGGCAACCAATCAAAAAAGAGAGGAGATGGGCCAATTTGAACAGTCAAGCGGGACTGTGACGACAACACTGCATTGTCAAAGACAGAGGTCAGTTAGCTAAAACAAATGTTTTTTATTTGTAGGTATTTCATTCACAATTTATTAACTTTCCTGTTAAATGGAAAGAGACAAGTGCTCAGTTAGCTGTTAGCTAGTAGAGACTAATGTTAGCTGGTATGTCGGTTATAAGACTCATGGCTGTTCTGGGGGCAGATTTAAATGTAAAAGGGCGTTCAACCCTCAGCATTAACATTTAGCTAAAATTGATAGAACCAAACCTGCGGATCCTAACATACAAGAACACATTGCTGTACCGTACAAGGCCATTTATTAGGTTTGTTTTGTCCGTGTATCACTCATATTTTGAAATGGGAATTGGATTTGGACATGAGAGGCTCTGATTTTTCCGAGTTTTGAACAGGCAAATCATGTATTTTTCACTGCTTTGGTATTGCCTTTTAAAGGGTTAGACTGATGAATTAACATACCCAGCTACCAAGCGCTATTTACGCAGCATTAATTTCTCGGCTGACAAACTTGTTGAGCATCCACACATCGGCCGAGTGTCCCTGGTCGCTCAGTGGAGTCTGAACATGGGGTGAGACATTCAAAATGGAATTCAACTTCAGAGTGTCTATTTTTCACATCTATCTGTTTTCTATATACTCAAAGAGGAAGCCACCGCACCTTCGATCAGCCACTACTTGCCACACAGCACACTGACAAGATTTCCTCCTCCGAGGTTTGGAATGAGTCATGTTCAGAATCAGAAACACGTAAAGGCAAATGAATCGCAGCGACATCTTGAGGCCGTTCGGTTGGGGATAGGGAGACGGGTGAGCGAGACACTCTGGAGGGCAGGGAGGAGACGGGAGGGGAAGGGGATGTCCTGAGAGACGGGAGGAGGTTGTGTGTGTGTGTGTGTGTGTGTGTGTGTGTTCGGTGTGTGTGTGTGTTGGGGGGTGGTTACAGTACGTGGCAAACCCCTGGCACACACGCCAGCTCCACTTTCCACGCTGCTCACTCTCCTGACGCTCTGCTCCCCCGATGCCCCTGCCCTCCTCCCTGCGCCGCTTTGTGCGCCCGCATAATCTCCCAGCAAAGAGAGCGATGCAGGTGGTCCCATCCCAGTAAACCCCCCCCACCCCTCATCCTCTCTATCTCTCTCTCTCTCTCCCTCTCTCTCTCTCTCTCTCTCTACCCTGGCTGCCTGCATCCTCTCTCCCTCTTCAGCCCCCAGCGTGGAGACACAAAGAGACACCTCGCTGGCAGAGATAAACCTATTTTAGACATGCAGAAGGGGAACCTGACACTCCCCACCTCTCTCCCCTTCATCCCCTTTATCTCTCTCCCTCTCTCTCTCTCTCTCTTGCTCTCTCTCTTTCCAGCCAGCTCTTTCTCCCTGGGAGCGCTGCGCTGCGCCGCGATGGGCTTCAAGCACCATTAGCGCCTAAGTGGTGTGTGTGTGTATGTGTACGTGTTCGTGAGGCTATTCTTGTGTTTATGTTTCTGTGTGTGTGTCTATTTCTGTGTGTGCTGGGAAGGTTCAAAGGGGGCCGCCTCTATAGTTCTCCAGTCAGCCTGATCCGGGGGGGAGGGGGAGGGGGGGGAGGCAGGGGGCGACGGCCAGGGAGAGTTTCAGGGTTTAAGTGGAGTAAGGTGCAGACGTCCCCCTTCACCCTGCAGGACGCTGCCAATCAGGGTCAGAAATTTGGCTCAGGGAAAAACAAAAATGATCTTGAAAGTTCATGAAATGGCCATGAAATTAAAAATTATAGCTGGATCCAATTAGGAGTACCCATTTTTTACATTTCACCCTGTGTACAGTTTATTTGTGGAATTGTCAGATTTTCATGTGGGAATGCGACTACTGTCCCCCATGGGCCACCATAGATGACTCATGGGAGCCTACAAATTTCCAGTACGTTCTGTGAGAGAAAAATTGAGCGTTTTTTGATCCGAGGACAACCGAGCACCTAGTCTGAAGCGACAGAAAATATCTGTGATTGTTCATGTGGTGTTATATCATAATTTAAAATAAAACAAATCTTTGTAGTACAAATTGCGTGCTTATTTGCAAATATGCAAAGCAAATTGCCCCTGAAAAGAACCAAAATGCCCCTAAAAATCAGATTGAGCAGGCAAAAATGACTTCATACTTTAATTATACACATATATACACACACATGCATACTTTTCTCCTTGTATCATCACACCCAATTCCTGACCTCATAGAGTTTTGTCCAACTCTTCCACAACAGAAAAGAAAACAAATCCTCCATCACTGTGTGAGAAATGTACACAGTTACATGAAACAAGCCTAATTACCTCCTTCAAGGATGCAGAGACACAGTCCATATCACTCACTGAGGAAACACTAACATGCTCTCTGTTTTGCCCTTACATCATTGTTATCACCCCCCCCCACACACACACACACACACACACTCTCTCTCTCTAACAAATCAGACGTGGAAAATTGTCTGGTATTCCCCCCTGGGCGCTCCCAATCACGGCATCAAAGGCATGACGCAAGGCCGGGACAAAATGGAAGCCATTATGGCTAATTAGCCGCTGCCCTTTAAAGCACAGGGACCTGCCTGCTGCCGGGGCGCTGAGTGTGTGTCAGAGCAAACGCCACTGACAGCTCCCACGCTACAGAGGAGAGGGAGCGAGGGAGGGAGGGAGGGAGAGGAGAAAGGTATAAGAGAAGAAGAAAAAGAGGATGAGGCAGAGTGTGAATGAGAATGAGGAGGGGGATTTTGAAGATGGGAGAACAGAAAAGAGGATGAAGAGGGGAGAGGGAGCTGGCAAGCATGCATGCAATCTCTTTTTATTTTTTTTGTTAAATGTTTCCTGTGAATAAAGGAGGAAGTGAGCGGGAGGGATGGAGGGAGGTGGGGGTGGGGGGGTGGGGGGTGAAAGGAGGAAGGGGGTGGGGAGGAGGGGGGGGGGGGGTACCGAGCCACACGTGATGAAAGGAGCTCCTTCTCTGCCCGCCAGGATCCACATGGGCATTCTTCAAGCTCACCCGAGCAGAACCCCACTACACCCAACCAAACCCACACACACACACACACACACACATTCACCCCCCCCCGCTACCATAAAACTCCCATATGCCCCCCCCCCCACCCCCGCTTCACTTTATCACACACCTGAAGGTCTGCCCGCTGCCCAGTTACCCAGCCTCCCTCCCCTCTGCTCGTCTGTCATCGTGCTACTATGATTACAACAACCCTAAACCACACACACACACACACACACAGATGAAAATAGATAAGGAGAAGACACACATGGTTACACACACACACACACACACACACACACACACACACACGTACACACACACGCACGCATACTCAGAAAGTCAAACACATACGCACACAAGAGACACAGAAAGTCAAACATACACAGTTAAACATTGGCTTCACCGACCGACTACGTTCTCATACACACACACAGACACACACACACACACACACACACGCATACACACACACACACACACACACACACACTGGCAGGTCGGCCCGTCTCAGCCTGTATGGATATGGATAGTGGGGTGGGGGTGGTGGGTGGGGTATGTGCAGGTATTAGGGTGTAATCACTTCTCCATTCATTTTCTTTATTTATTTTGTCATTCATTTTCTCTCTATTCATTCTACTGTTCCTGTAGCTCAGTCTTAAGTACAGTATTAACTTGTGTGCATGACAAGCTATTGTGTGTGCATAATATAGAAAACATAGCCCCGAGTTGCATACAATTTGTGCAAATAGATATAAGATATAAGATATGCGCACAGAATAACTTACTGTACAGAGCCAGTTCAACCACACCAACACCTTTTGTTGTTGGAGAACTTGCTGATCAATACAATAATAATACTATACTATAATATACATACTGACAGTTGTAGAGCCCATTAGCTCTCAATATCCTTGTCAGTTGTTTCTTACTAATAATAATGGCTTGCATTGCAAGAGTTGATCAACAAATCTATCCATTATACCTTATCCAAAGCATCAATCAACTAAACATATCTTTAATGAGCAAAATATCAGTCTAATTAAACTAAATAAATCAAGCAAATTCAACTTCCATTCAATCCAATCACGGCAAGTATGTGAAATCAGTTTGAAACTAAATTGAGCACACGCTTTAAAAATGTATACATATTTTATTAACTTGTGGACATATGTTAATTAATTTGCTGACCCAAATTATGAAATTGTGCACACAAATTGATGACAATACGGGCACAAATTAACCAAAATGAGGGAACAAGGTCTATTTTGTGCACATGCAATACCATCTTGTGCCCTCGATATAGTAAATCGGAGCCTCAAATTGTATATTTTATTTCCCTGTGGCCATTCCTGGGCTCTGTAGCTCAGTGAGTTGAGCATGGCACTGATATTGCCAGGGTTTGGTGGTTCAGTTCCCCCCCACACTAAAGATGTATATACTCTAAGGCAGTGGTTCTCAACGTGGGGTCCGGGGACCACCAGGGGTCCTTGGGAGGGTTCCAGGGGGTCCCCAGCAAATTGATGAATCGTTAAACTTCAACATTATTTCATTTACAACAAGTTAACACAATTAGAGAATGTAGAAGAATGACTGTTTTGATCATAGTTTCTCTGTTATCTCTCTACCTACAATACAGATAGTCATGGGATTCTGGACAAAATCATATCTGACAATAAAAATATTCTCAGATTTGGGTCAGAGAGATAAAAACTCATCAAATGGGGGTCCGTGGCCCTGATGTGGAGTAAATTAGGGGTCCTTGATATGAAAAAGATTGAGAATCACTGCTCTAAGGCACTCTGGATAAAAGCACCCACCAAAACAGCTTATGCTATTTAATTAGCCAGGTAGTCTCACTGAGATCTCTCTCTGAAGAAAGCCTTGGCCAAGAGAGCAGCATCAAGACAAACATAAAAGTTGCAGACCTACAACATATGATAATGTACCTATGGAAAAATACAATCAAAATCACATCAGAGGTAAGTGCAAAGTCTTCACTAATAAATTCACTACATAAGATCTCAGATGGCAGTAGTCCAATAAGAGACCAGCGGTCTAAATGAAGAGCTTCTCCTCACTGCCTGCTGGAACTGGTTCTACTGTCTACTTTACTAGAAACACTGTTTTCTACAAGATCAATAATCACTTCTCTTTACAGTTCATTCTCTATATCCTAAGCTCATTAATAAAGGTTAAGACTTAGTGATATAATGCCATCACAGTCCACATATAGTGAAAGTTTTTTCCAGCCAATAGCAGCTTGAAAGATAGATATTGTATTCTTTGGAACTGCAATGAATAAGTTTCATCTTATCTTATCTTTTTCAAATTGCATGCCTGTTTTTCAGCTGTACACCAGCGGGATAGATCTTTAATTCATTTCCTCCCAAGCGCAGCCTTAAGATGTCCAGCTGAGAGGAGCAGAGGTCAGGGTCTCCTCCTCCACCCACGCACCCAATCTGTCCTTCCCAAACCAGCGCCGACGGACGATTTCCTGCACGCCCCGAATCCTTAACCTCTCATTCCCAGCTCAAGGCCGGTGGGAGACTCGGGGAGGGGTTAGAGGTCCGGCATCTTTTCACACATCTTTCGCAGACATAAAGAGCAAACAAACCTCGGGGTCTTTATCGGTGAAATCTAAACCCCCCCGGGTGATTTCACCTCTGTGAGCCGAGGCCGGGGGGACGCCGGGCGATGACCACCTGTTCCCTGTTTCTCCCCGTAGTCCCTTTTGTCACGGGCTTTACATTCTTTCAAACCATTACAGGCCCGGGGCGAAACTTAAGCTTTTACCAATTTCTCCCTCACTGCCCCATATATGAGAACCTATACAGTCTCCTTTCAAAGGCCGCTAATGTGTCTGTCTTCGTGTGGGGGGGGGGGAAATAAAACACAGAGAAAAGCGTTATCTCGTTAGGTTTCTATAGGTCTTACAGTTTCAGGACGGGTATCTCAAGACTCGCTGCCGCCGAATGATATTCTGTGTGTGTGTGTGGGGGGGGGGGATCGACGTGGGGAAGCGACAGCGGAGTGGGTGGGGGGGGTATTTTTGGACAAAAGTGTCGATTTACAGGGGGGGGGGCTCTCCTTTGTGCCGGCCCCATCGAAATAAACTGCGGCGTGGAAGCATTTATTGAAGGGCTTTGGGGTTTTTAACAGGAGACAGTGAAAGGGGTTCCTCATACATGTAGATTCCATCAACCGGCCATAAAAACGGAAGGGGGAGAGGAGTCTCGTTTACGGGGCAGCGCGGTTACACTTTACTGCTCCGTGGCATTGAGGTGGAGGAGGCAGGGGAGGACGCCTCTTTTGTTTGCGGCGGAGCTGCGGCAGACAATGATCGAGGCGTGTGGAGCGCAGGAATGCCCTTACTGTAGACACTCGCGGAAGTCGGGTGCGAGTGTGTGTCTGTCTGTCGCTTTGTCCTCGCGTCAGTGTGTGTCCATTTCCGTGACAGATAGGACTGTGGGAAAAGTGCCCTTACAAACGCCCGTCTTTTGTCTCCCGGCCATTTATTTGCGGCGCGGCTCTTTCCCCTGATAAGTGATGGAGGGAACCGTGGATGAGACAAATTCAATCCACTGCAGCGCTGTGACTCGCATACATGAATCACTTCTGATTAGCCTCAAGCTGGCATGGCCGCGCCGTCAATGAAACCGCACAATCACACGGAGGCCTCGCCAAAATCAGGAATCTCCGTTTCCATTGAAGAGCAGTCACTTCTCTGCCTGTCTGGGTCTAACCACCGAGGCTTTCATAGGCCACTGTCAGGCCTCACTGTCACTGTCGTCACACAGTCAGCCATAATGGGCTCTGACTATTATTAATACAGGGCCTGCAGCACTCCCAGCTACATCCAAGGGCTCACCATAAAATATGTTAATCAAATCGGGCCCCTGGGGGCCCCTCAAAGGGAGCTTTAACACAAATTGAATATCACTGATGGCTTCGGAGGAGGGGCCGCCCTCAAAGGGGGGAGGCCCTAACCCTGTTAGTCACACGGGCCGGGGTTCAATGACGCTGCATATTTCCAGTCACTGTCAATTACCCTGACATCGTCTGTGGAGGGTCGCAAGCAGCAGCACTTCAGGGGGAAAGAGAGAGAGAGAGAGACAGCGCTCAGCAACTGGTGGCTGGTTCTGTGGAGCACATGCGGGAAGCACAGAGTAGGTGTGTGTGTGTGTGTGTGTGTGTGTGGAGGGGGGGGTATTATTCCAGCCAGTCATTACAAGCTGTGTAGATTCTGCGATGTATTTCCAGTACAAGCCGACTTGGCTGATTGTATTTGTCAGCCCTGGATGCCACATGCTAATCACACTAATGCCTATTGGCCAAGCTAAGAAGGAAATGAACATGCCAGCTTCAGATTATTGGATCATCTAAATTATCTAAATCCACAATCTGTGACAGCTCTACCCCTCAGTGTCCACGGACCCCCAGTAA
This sequence comes from Centroberyx affinis, assembly GCF_046629955.1. Lineage (NCBI taxonomy): Eukaryota > Metazoa > Chordata > Actinopteri > Beryciformes > Berycidae > Centroberyx > Centroberyx affinis. The sequence goes on from NW_027282719.1 coordinate 75,182, forward strand.
TTATGATAGCTCCTATAAAAAGATTCCAACTCCGGCCCGTGGACAATATGTCTATTCTAAGGAGGGTGGCACTGGACCACAAGGGACCAATTAAGCACGGGACAAATGAAACTGAAGAAAGAGATCTGATGTGCACTTACGCATTACTCTCTTCCTGGCAGTAATGAAGCGGCTCTGAGGCTTGAATGGAGCAGAGCGCTGTCAGCTGACAGCAGTAGCCTATATATAACCCTCTAGAAAATGCTAGGAGAATAATAGTCTTTCAGATCGCCTGCCCAAGATACACTCTCTCACACACACACACACACACAGCCCATTTATACCTGCAGCTTTATTGTGACTGACTATGCAACTTGATCATTTCTTCCCAAATAGACAGAAGTGGGAAAATTGCAGAGTTTACAGAGTTATAGTTTAACTGCTGGATAGTCACAATTACTTTGAAGTTTTAGTCACATCGGAGCCAGTTATGTTATATGAGGTTATGTGGAATGAGACTAAATATTAAATACTTGTAACAGATTTGTAGGCTGCAGGTAAATGTGGTCAATGCCACCAGTGAGAAGCAAAATGGTCACCAGCTAAGACTTATGTCAAATTTGGAGGCCAGTATCTGACAACATTTTAACGTTTGACTGATAGATCATCCCACACCTGCAGATAAAACCTGTAAATCCTATCTACAGTGTAAACAGTCAAAAAGCAAACTTCTTCCCTAATGAAGGCCAGCATACCAAAACACACTGGGTTTTAACTGTTCTGTCATTAACAAGATGATAAATCTGTTTGTTTCAAGAAGAGTTGCTTTGGTTCATGTTTAATGATGAAAGAGAGGGTTGGGTAGCTTACTTTGAAAATATATTCCATTACAGTTAATAGTTACCTCACTAAAATTGTAATCAGTAACATAAGAGATTACCCAAACTCAGTAAAATATTCTGATTACTTTCAGTTGCTTTCAGATTACTTTGGCATGTTCAGGAAATTTATTTCAGGTTTTCATACAAACACATTTTTTTTTTCTGTGCCACATTTTATAAAGACGTAGAACACCTGACACTATTGGAATGGTCTTCTCAGTTTCTCGCTTTCACTTTAAAAGTATTCCCAGAAGTAATCCTCTAATTTTTCACAAGAATCGGTGATAAGAATACACAATTCTTTAATGTAACATAAGGGAATACAGTTACATTTGGATAATGGCTGTTACAATATTCCGTTACTATCCAAGCCTGTTCTCCTTCTACTCAAATGTATTTCAAAATAATCTAGTAAGTCCTAGCTGTCATGCTGTCATACTTGGTCAGTCATCTTTTTCATGCGGTGACTTATCTCAGCCTTCAGAGCCGACATGCTGCAGCTTCCCTTACAGCTGCCTCAATTGAGGAAAAAACAACAACAACAAAGAGCCGAACGCTGTGTGTACTCGACCACACAACACAACACAACACAACACAATGCCATCTGAAACATGCCACCTGTTTCTCTGAGGTCTCAATTCCTCTGCCCACTCTCTCTCGTCTAGGTGGCGACTTTACAGCTCCTGGGATAATCACATTGAGAAACCTGGGTTTACAAGCCCAGACACCATGACAAGTCCCCCCCCCACCTCCCCTTCCCCTGCCCCAACACACACACACACATACACACACACACACACACACACACACACACACACAGAGACATTTGTCACATTCATGATGCAAACAGGAGCTGAGATAACGGGGTCTGGTGGGAGTGTTTGAGAATACGCTCTACAAAGGTGAAGTTATGCGGATGGACGAGGTGGGAGGTATGGAACACACACACACACACACACACACACACACACACACACCACACACACACACACACGGCCACAGAAAAACACACTCAGTCTGGTACACACCCACACTTGAGGCTTGTCAGCGTGTTTTGAAGGCGGACAGACAAGGGAAGAGACACGCAAACACACAATCACCAACACACACCAAAGGATATGGACAAACTCTTCGACGTGCACACACTCACACACACACACACACACACACACACACAGCTTGCTTTGTGTCTGCAGCGTCTCGTGGTCGTATCTCGCTGGCCAGCTCCTCTGCGGCTCCTGCCACTGGCTCCACAGAGGGAAAGAGGATTAGCGGCTGGTCCACGCCAGCCTGCCGCAGTTTAGGCAGCTTTCTGCGTGGACGGCGTGAGAGGGAGGTGGGATAATGCCATTTCATGTCTCTGTTTCAAACCGCCGACATGATGCAATGTAGCGCTGTGGTGAAACACTCGGGGGAAAAACCAAACACTAACCAAAGTAAAACCCACTAAAACCAAACGGGGCCTGCAGGACTGCGTCGGGACGAGTTTTGGGTGGGATTGAGGAGTAGCATGTGTTTGTAAAAAGTTGCTAAGCCTGGGTTTGAGGTGTGGTGTTTTCCTCCTTGTTCCTTTTGATAGCAGGATTTGTTGAATCACATGTGACAGCCTGTTTAGGATAAATACAAATACACACACACATACAGCAGGGATGTAATCAGGAACACAACACAATCAGGAAAAAGCAGAAACAATGTCTGTGTGTACGTATATGTACATATTTGTACGTATGTGTACAATGTGTATATAGAAATGGTCTCTCCCACCCCACCCCCTTCTCCTTATTTATTGATTTGTTTGCTTATTTATTTATATAGTCTAGTCTTGTTTATTTATATAGTCCTTTATCACAGTCAAGTCAGTCTCAAAGGGCTTTACATACCATCATATACATGTCATATACCATACTACATCATACATATACATACACATTATATATATATATCCTATACTAGGTCATATACATACTTCATATACGTTCATATATCGTTTACTACATCATAAACATACTATACATCATATACATCATACCTTTGTTTATTTATTTATGTTAATTACTATGTACATGTTTTATTACTAGATTTTTTAATTATTTCCTCATCTGTTTACTTATTTGCTTACATCTTTATAAAATCATCTCCCATCTGCTGACCTTTGGAAATAATTGAATAATATCAATGATAATTTATAAATAATGTAACATGACCTGTGATATATACATAAATAAACAAATATACTGGATTGGACTAAATTGCAATATCAATGCAATGTAGATACCACTATTATGTGAAAATGATATGGTTAAAATGTCAAAAAAGTACATATGGAAACACAATAAAGACTATTTAACAACAAAAAAAAAGGCTAAAAAGTTGAATCCCTACTCACACCCACACAGTGACACACTTCATCACAGTGAGCTTCTCTATAGGATCCTTCACTTGTGGAGGATTTTTATGGAGTTATGCTCCTTTCAGAACACATCATCATCATCATTCCCCATGCTGGAACGAGAGGCATTAAATCAAAGAGCACAAACAAAACTGTGGACTTAATCCATCTGTTTCTGGGCTGACACCTCCCTCCGTACCCCATGCTTGTGTGTGTGTGTGGCCTTGATGTTAACATTACATCATTAACACCATCCTCGTGACTTTACAACAGCAACAGCCAGTGTTTTGATTTACTGACATCAAACACACTGACTCCATCTCAGCTCCATGGGAGTAAAAAGGGCTGGACATCCGGACCGGTTTGATGTATTCGGGGGTCAAAAAAATCTGGTTTCTCTTTCCCTTCATGTCGGAGGGGCCCGAGCCTCCGCCGAGGGGCCGTTAAAAGCAGGAAAATAAAAACAGCCACGCGAGGGCAGAGCTCGTAGATCATGCCAAACAGTGCGTGCTGAGTGTGTGCGGGGCGTGTTTCGCTCTCCCGCTGCAGTTCACAAGTCTCCGTGGGCCATGTTAATTGATCTCAGCCTCAAAACGCACACGCATGTGCATGGAAGCATGCGCAGAAACACGCGCAAACACTCACATGCAGTAGCGAGCAAGCGTGCGCACAGCCAAACTTTATGCCTGGATGCAAGCAAGCGTTCGCACACATAGATATACACACTCAAACTCGGATTCAGATGCAAGGAAGCTCCAAAGCACACATAAATGCAAGGAAGCATGCACACACACACACACACACACACACTCCTGCCCTATAAGCGGATGTCTGACTGAGAGGCCAGTGGTATCCGTTGTGATTCAGCCCAAAGCTTTGAAACTCACTACCAGACAAAACACTGAGCCTGAACACTGAGGCAGCAGCAGGGAATACAGCAGAACTAAATCATCACCACATCCTGTCATATGAACACACATATGGGAACACAACCGGACGCTGACAGCATACTGTTATGTATGTACAGTGACCTTAATGGCACTGCGCAGCAAACTTCACCTCAATATTTTACAGCGAACATCAAAATCAGAAAAAAAGGTAGAAGGGGTGTAATATTTTAAATGGCAGGTGGCTTCATATCGGGTTCAGAAAATCTCTCCAGCATTAAATACAAGAAAATTCAGCGTTCACATTGTACCGTTTATGTACTCAACAGAAGGCCCATACAGTTGTTGACCATGACCTCTGACCTCGCTGTGGAGGGGGACAAGAGGAAAGACGAATTTCCCCGTTAGGAGATCAATGGAGTATCACCAGAAACCAAGCCGCTGGTTAAAGATAACTGTGTCTTGCTTACTAATGCTGTGTGTTTATCACAGTGAGTTCTGTGCAGGCCAAAACCCTTTGGCAATAGTTTATCATTTCAAAATATTATTACATATTACCATATGATTGATTTCAGTGTCATGCACTCTAGTTTGCTCCATAGGGCTTTACAAGACACATCATGCTGCAATACATGTGCACTAGAAGCATATTTCTAAAACATCTCAGGTATCACACAAAGTATGCTGCCATTTTGCCAAGATTATCAAATAGAATTCCCCTTTTCTGAAATCAGATCTCAAGTCTTACATAATCGTCTAACCAAAAGAAATAAAGGTTGTTCAGCTATAAAGCAGCTCATCATAAAAAGGACAGGACAGCATACAATGAATTTCATTTTCAATTTCTCCAAGATCACATATTAAACAGACTCTGTCCTTCTCTGGTGTACCTTCCTGTTTCTATGGCTAACGGTAACGGACAAGTTTAATGTATATTCACATAGTACACTTTTTTATAATATCAGTGCATAATATTATTGTCTGTTATAATCATTTAAGTTTGATTAGGTTTTTTTTTTCTGGAGATCACATTGTGATATCAGGGAACCCCAGAGGAGGCCCTGACCCCAAGGTTGGGAAACTCGGCTTTGAAGGAAGAGAGAGAGAGGCAGAGAAATGCTTCATGAAGAACCTCTTTGTGCGATATCAAAACCAGCCAAACTGTCACCGTTGGCAGTTGTTTGGACGTTGGTGTGGTGGGAACTTGTTTTGCTCGGTCTATTTGTTTGTTGTGATGTCTCTGAGGGGAAACCCTCCCACTCAATTGGCGTTGGATTCCCCGAGTAGCTGGAGGACAGGTCATACAAAGGCGCAGTGTGACGGGGTCATCACTGTCACCGCCCAGAACGAGGGGGATGTGCCAATGTCGTGACTGACGGCTTCGTATGGTTGCCATGTCCTTCTCCCCTCAACCCCCACCCACCCAAAATCCTCAACAACATGTTTACGAACCAAAACTGGGAAGGAGAGGCTATAGGGATTTTAAAAAAACACTACTTCTAAAGGCTGGAGGCAATAAAAGAAACAATCATGAAGCGTCACAGGACCACCTTTGCCGGAGTTCTTGTTTTTGAGTGTGTGTGTGTGTGTGTGTGTGTGTGTGTGAGAGGCTGGGCTGGTGAGAAACGGCGTGGATTTACATAGCGGTCTGTAACTTCAAACGGGGCGGCTGACGTTTGAATGGGCCGGCGGTGGGAGCCTCTGGTGGGGTTTTGTTGCCACGCAGGGTGAGCCAAGGAGAAGTGGGCACGCACACTGCTGGGGTTTGTGTGTAGACAGCTTGTCCTGTTTACTGGGCCCACAGGTTGCCATAGGAGCCTTACACAAACTGTGTGTGTGTGTGAGAGAGAGAAAGATAGAGAGGCTGAGAGATGGATGGATAAGGAGGGGGGGGGGTCACCATGTAGAGTTAGATGGGTATGAGTCACTGAGTCCGCTGCTAAGAGAGGACAGAACAAGTCTGCTGACTAATATACTAATAATAGGGGAGTGGAGATCAGCTCCATGAGATCCGGATGCCCTTTTGTTAGAAACTGCACATCGTTAAAAACTTCCTGCCTCTGTCGGCACTAACTTTTCAGGATGTGTGGAATGTGAGCCAAACAGACATGAATATAAGCTTTATTAGCTGCGTCTAACTGCGCAAGTTACTCTATTTTAGCATCAGGAACTACATCTGCACTCTGCATGAATCACAAATCATTCCATGGATTTCCATCCTACTCTGCTGCTATCTCATGGTTTCACTGCACTGCTGGACTCTCACCTACAGCTGCAACCTTGTACATGAATGTAGTGATAAAATACTGACTGTTTACATGTAGAGTGAAATGTGTAGTCTGCTGTCTGTTGTATGTCCTGCACTATTCCCTTGCTCTGAATGTGAGGTCCTGTTTCGCTGCACCATGTGTGCCAGTATGCAACACATCAGCAACTCATGTGACACGTCACTATGTGAGCTGTTGATACGTTCCTGTGCCAACGTCACCGAGACAAAATCCTGCACATTTATTACGCTTGGCGAATAAAGTGATTCTCACTCAAACGATGCGACCTTTACTCTGCGCTGAGTTGATCTCAAACGTCTCTCTGATGCAGAACAATGATTCAAGAGGATGCTAAAACACGGCCGGACAGCTGTGGCTAAACTTCTAACCGCGTCCAACCATAACAGTGTCAACACTGTGAGGAATAAGTGTTAGTTCAACACATAGGAACCAAAGGGAAAACCCTTTGCTTCTGACAAGGAACACCTGTCTGAGTGAGTGTATGCTCTGGAATGGCTGTAAGCCTGTAGGAGGGAGGGAGAGAGAGAAAAGCATGCGAGTGTGTGTGTGTGTGTGTGTATGTAAGCATATATGTGCACATGCAAGCTACCATGTTTATGTGCGAACATGAGTCTAATGTAAACCTAAATTACAGATCTAACTTTCCATTGTGCAGTGTGTTTGCGTCAGGATTCAGAGTATATACACACACTGATCCACTTCCGCCCACACGGATCCAACACTTCTCTCCCATTCGCTTTGCGCTACCCCCTCCCCTACGTTTCCCCCTTGCCTGCCTGTCTGCCTGCCTGGCTGTTTTGCCGGCTGGCCGACCGGCCGCGCTGCCTGGCTCGGTGGCTGCTGCCCTGTCTATCAGGCTATTTCCAGGCTCAGGGCCCAGCGCCCGGGCAGGCAGTCAGTCAGTCAGGCGGTGTGGTGGAGGGCGGAGGGGTTGACGCGTGTGTCAGAGAGGCGCTCTCCCACATTCCCCCGGCGGCTGGCAGCAGGCCGGGCCTGCGGAGGGGGGTTCGCCTCTTTCTCACGACCTCTCAGGTTCCTGCGCTCATCTGGGAGCTATTCATTTCCTGCCAGAAAACAGCCTTCCCCTGCAACTGCAGGAGGGAAGGGGGGGGTGGGGGTGGAGGGGGGGGGGGCGCAAGGGGATGGGGGAGGAGGAGGGGTGGGAGAGGAGCTTGGCTTCAAAATGAGTCCAGGGCTTGGTACAGCAAGCCCTGGGCTTAAATCATAAAGCTCTCGCTTGTCTGGGCTGCAATCAAAGACAGCCCCAGTGACGGCCGAGAGAGAGAGAGAGGGAGAGAGAGACAGAGAGAGAGAGAGAGAGAGAGAGAGAGAGAGAGAGGGAGAGGGAGATTGGACCATATGGTAGCACTTAGGGAGCCAAGGAGGAAGCAGAGAGGGGCTTTTTTTCCCTCCTCTCTCTCCCTGCATGCGCGCGGAGTGTGGGAAAAGTTAATGGACACGCATGGCAGCTAACCCCCCGGTCGTGTTGTGACATGTGTGCGGTCACTCCGGCAGCGCGGCCACTGCGCTGGGTAATTGGAGAGGCTCGTAAAGCTGTTTTCCAGGGGGGGAGAGACCGCTGATGATGATGGTGGGTGGGGGGAGGAAGGGAGGAAAGGAAAGGAGGGATGGAGGGAAGGAGGGAAGGAGGGAAGGGGGGGGGGGGTCAGCAGCTGGGTGTCGTCCGGGTCGCACCACGTGCCTCCCAGACGTCCCGCGTCCAGCTGTGGCCCGGGGGCTCAGGGCAGGAAGCGCAACGCTGGTCCGAGCGCAGCCGGAATGCTGTGGGAACGTTTTGTGAGTGTGTGTGTGTGTGTGTGTTTGGGTGGGGAGGCTCTGGCTCACAGGAGGCCGACTGTTATCCCGTGTGGTAGGCCTTTCCTTGAACCCCCCTTGCCCCCCACCGCCCCACTTAACTCCCTCTCCCCTCCTTCCCCGCTACCTCACCCATTGTGCCCTTTGGCCAGGCATGTTCTCACCCGGCACCCTCCACACACACACACACACACACGCACGCACACACACTCTAGACATATGCATGCACACACAAACACATGGCTTCAATCAACCGGGGGGGATGCGTGGCCCCCCGTAAAAAGGTGTGATGGAAATTCAAAATGATGGCACTTATCCACACTTTGTGCCTCTTAGCAGATTGATAATTGCAAACACCTGCACCCCCCCCCCCCCCCCCCCCCCCCCCCCCACACACACACACACACACACACACACACACACACACACACACCCCAACCCCCCCTTCAAAGAACGGCCACACTTGGATAGCTGGAGGGGGCACACACACCTGGGCAGAGCAGAGCGCTACCACATGGCTCGGTGGCAGGGTGTTTAACATGTCCCTCTGCTGTCACCCCCCCCCCCCCCACACACACACACACACACACACATACACACACACACACCCTTGTGGCATCAAGGAACTCCCTCAGCTCTGATTAAAGACGCAGCCTGAGGCATTAATCTACCAGCATA